>NC_045552.1:54611065-54723565 GCF_009769535.1 Thamnophis elegans
TGCTCCACCCCCAGCAAACCACCTCCATTCTCCCAAGGGTGGAGAGGACAAGCACCCTCAGTAGCTCTTCACCAGAAACCTCTGGATTCAACCCATAGCAAGGACTCCAGGCATGGCTTAAAGTCCCAAAAACCCCTTCTGTTCCTGTCTGCCCCCCACCTCAGGCCTACAAGGCACTTTAATTCCAAATGCCACCTCCCCCTTTGGGGGCTGGGGGGGACGACCCGAGACCTCCTTGGCCTTCTGGTTTGCCCCTAGGGCATATTCTGTATGGAATACCAGTTGCTTATTCTTCTGCGGTCCAGGCTGGCAGGCAAAGCTGAGCCACTTGTGTTGGCCAAAGACTGGTTTCCGGAGGGCTGATTCCAGGAAAAGTCGGTCAAAATATGGACGAGGCTGCTTCTGTGCCCCCGGAGGTTGGAAATAGAGAGACTTCATTTCTAAGCAGGGGGAAAGGAAGGTGACCCCATCAGTCCCAGAAAAGGAAACCTTCCTCGGGCTCTTAGGAGTGAATTCTATCAACTCTCACTTCCCACGGTCTTGGAGAACTCATGGATCAACCCAACAAATTAACTGCCACCCCCCACGCCCAGCCCCGTACTTTAGATCTAGAGCTGGTTAAGAATTATCCTCCCTTAAGCCAAAAATCTTCCGATAAACCCATCAATCCCTTCCCTCGTTCCAGCTGGGGTTTAAGAAAGATGTACTTTATCTAATTATACATGTGTTAACTGCGGCGTGCATAACTTATGCGCAGTATTGGAAAAAAGAAAGTATATCATCAGAGCTGGGCATAATCAGAAAAAGTTTTGGCCTGCACGGAAGCAGATAGGCTCACACTTGAACTTAAAAATAAAGGGAAATCAGAATATTTTGACGTCTGGGACAGATTTTATGATTGGTATAAGACAAGGTGATAAGACTGGAACAAACTGTAAATACTGTGATTGGACAGAAGGATAGATAAAGCATTAAGTAGGCTAATAGTCAATGGATGAGGCTAATTGTATATAATGTGATTGTATCATCACTTCAACTTCGCGGTACTGCTTTGTTCTAAATGTAAAAACAATAAAAATATATTTTAAAAAGAATTATCCTCCATTAAACCAAAAATCAGTTCCTTGCATCGTTCCAGCTGGAAAGAGGGGGCAAAAGGAAAGAAGGGAAAGGAAAAGGAGCCAAAGAAAATCCTGTTCAAAGAGACTCATGTGGGAATAGGAAGGCAGGCAGTTTCTCCACTATCAGTTCCACGCCCATCTCCCAGGCTTTGGGCTAACTCGGGTCTGCAGTATGACCCAAGTTAGAGAATTATGTGTCAAGTCAATTGTTGCATGCCGCCCAGAGTTGCTTTTTAGGAGATGGGCATTGAGAGCACATCTTCCTCCTTCTGTCCTGGCCATTTTTTACAGAGGCTCAGTTGAGAGCGTTTTAACAAACTGTATCCCTGTTTGGTTTGGTGGCAGCAGTGCCTCTGATAGAAAGTCCATACAGAGAGTGGTGAGGACAGTGGAGAAGATTCTAGGAAGCTGGCTCCCCACACACTCACTTCGCTGTCTCTTTCCATTGCTTCCCTCTGGGAGGAGGTTTCAAAGTATTTCTAGCAGGACTATAAGAGTTTGTAACAGCTTTTTTCCCTAGGCCATCTGTCTGGTAAACTTGCAAGAGTCATTTTTCACGGCATGTACATGTGCACATCCGAACTAGACTGTGTTGTTTCTCTGAGTCATATGATATATAGGGGTATATGCATAATTTTGTAATAATTCATGTTTGTTTTGTCAAATTTATGTAGTGTATATTGGGGGTATATTGAGAGCTGTGTGGATCAGGATCTTTCCTTCACCCTACAAGGGGCTCCTCAAGGTCTCCTCTACCACAGCGCCTGGGGTGGGATACAGGTTTGTTTCTCTCCTTCACTTAGGAGCAGCCACCTCCCCAGAGGTGCAAGGCTGTTAAAAAGGGGGCGTTGATCTGTAATGGCCAGTAATAGGATTGGGGCCACAAGGTGTCACTTAAGGCAGGGGTCTCCAAACTTGGGAACTTTAGGACTTGTGAACTTCAACTCCCAGAATTCTCCAGCCAGCATAACTTGGGAACTTTAAGGCATGTGGACTTCAACTCCCAGAATTCCACAGCTAGCATAGCTCGGGAACTTTAAGACTTGCGGACTTCAACTCCCAGAATTCCCTAGCCAGCATAGCTCGGGAACTTTAATGCTTGGGGACTTCAACTCCCAGAATTCCCCAGCCAGCATAGCTTGGGAACTTTAAGACTTGGGGACTTCAACTCCCAGAATTCCCCAGCCAGCGTAGCTCGGGAACTTTAAGACTTGTGGACTTCAACTCCCAGAATTCCCCAGCCAGCATAACTTGGGAACTTTAAGACTTGTGGATTTCAACTCCCAGAATTCCCCAGCCAACATAGCTCAGGAACTTTAAGACTTGTGGACTTCAACTCCCAGAATTCTGGGAGTTGAAGTCCACAAGTCTTAACATTCCCAAGTTTGGATACCCCTGATTTAACTGGATTAAGTGTTGAATGGCTTCTTGTGCCTTTTATTTTTTTATGAACAGCTGGGCGGTCTGGCGTGTGGCAATACATGGAAACTGTGAATCCCCCCCCCCTACCTGCAGACCACAAGGTCCTTGATTTATTTACCTGCCGGCAAAGGCTCTCCAGGGACCTGCATCTGGAAAGAGAGGAGAAAGTCCTCGTCGGCGGCCACGTCTAGCCGGCTGGGGACCTGCATGAGCCGGCTGATGGCTTCGCTGAACTCCGCCTCTCGGTTGGCTTCATCCAGCTGGGCCGACCCCATAGCTCGCTCTTCTGCCTTCTGTTAACGGGAGCGATTGTCCAAACGCTCAGCAATTCAGACTCTTGGGGCTGGGAGGGTGGGAAGGAGAGCGGCCCTTGGGATTTTGCCCCCTCCCCACCGCAAAAGCGATCCTGTGACGCCGTTCAGACACCAATAAATACAATAATACAATAGCAGAGTTGGAAGGGACCTTGGAGGTCTTCTAGTCCAACCCCCTGCCTAGGCAGGAAACCCTACACCGTTTCAGACAAATGGCTATCCAACGTCTTCTTAAAGACTTCCAGTGTTGGAGCATTCACAACTTCTGGAGCCAACTTCTGTTCCACTGATTAATTGCTCTAACTGTCAGGAAATCTCTCCTCGGTTCTAAATTGCTTCTCTCCTTGATTAATTTCCACCCATTGCTTCTTGTTTTACCGTCAGGTGCTTTGGAGAATAGTTTGACTCCCTCTTCTTTGTGGCAGCCCCTGAGATATCGGAAGACCGCTATCATGTCTCCCCTGGTCCTTCTTTCTATTAAACTAGACATACCCAGTTCCTGCAACCGTTCTTCATAAGTTTTAGTCCCTTAATCATGAGCTCCGCCCAGGCTCGGCCGGGACCCCCGCGCTCCAGGCGGAGATTCTCATCAGCCAGTCCCGGTAAAGCCTCCATCGGAACAGCTGTTCCCTTGGCACGGCCCTGCAGCAAGCACCCCCACCAGAGGGTCCTGGCGGCGGGGAGAGACCACCAGCGCCCAAAGAACGAGGCCAAGTCTTGCATGCGCGCGCGGACCCTCCCCCGCCTCTCCCCCACCTACCCCCGGGGTCTTTCTGGGGCGCGCAGGAAGGTCAGTTCCCGGGGCGCTTGAAAGATTTGGCACCGGGCAAGGAATCCTCCAGAGCAGCCGGAAGAGGCCCGGAAGGGCGAAGGGGGCAAAAGCCTCGGACGGCTCGCAGCCCCGCCTGGCTCTGTCTGTCCTGCCCGCCTCGGACCTGGCCCAACTTCTGGCCCCGCCGGTCAGCGGCCTCGGGCGGCGATTGGCCTGCCGTGGCCCGCCCCCAGCTGCGGCCCGCGGAGAGCTCGGAGGCGCTGAAAGCGTCAGCTGATCCAGCCCCGATCTGGCGCCCGGAGGCTCCGGCTCGCCTCTCGCGCATTGACCCTAAAGGGAGCCGGTGGCGGAGTCTCCCATCCGCAGAGCCTGGCGCTCCGGGGCTCCTCTCCGGCTCGCCTGCCGCTCTTCTAGAGCAGCTTCAAGCCGAGGTGCCCGAAAGAGGCTTAGCTGCAGCGGCATCGGTGCCTAATCTCGTTAGGTTTTGCTCTCAGGAAGAGCTCAGCATATAATCCAAGGGCTGGAGAGGCAATCTGGTCCCAGCGGACCGATTGCTCCCTTCGTCTCTACCTCATGGGAAGGACGTCTCCAATTTGACACCCACCAAAAGCTGGAAAAGTGCAATCTCAGTACACAAAAAGTAAACACACAAACACACTCACACACACACACCCCAACATGTGACACACAATCCAGCTCATGGAGCATAGAGTGCCAGGCTGGAGAAGGCTAATTTAGACCTAGAAATACAGCAATTGGGGCAAAATATGACAAGCAGAGACAGCTTGAAGTATGTCCATTGCACAAACCATTTCCGTGGGCAAACCCACTCCACACACACACACACACACACACACACACACACACACACACACTGCCACAAAGCCCTTCGACCAGCCAGCCAGCCAGTAGGGACAAAGCCTGGGCAGTTTTACCCTTTGCTTTCAGATTCCGCTGAAGTTTCAACTAAGCAGCATGGAAGATGCCAACCTCTCTTCACTGATGACCCCCAAGACCCATCTGCCTGCTCCGGGTTCACAGGGGCCCTGAAAAGGGCAGAACTCACCAGAGCCACCAGTCTCCGTGTGCTCAGGGTGGTTGGCACCAGGATGGTAGGCAGCTCTTCTTCTTAAGAGAGAGGGCGGCTTCGGCCCTTTGGAACGAACTTCCCGCAGAGATTCGGACCCTCACCTCTCTCCAGGCCTTCCGAAAAGCCTTAAAACCTGACTGTGTCGGCAGGCCTGGGGTTGATGAGTTCCCTTCCCCTCTGTGTGGCTGTTGGTTGTTTTTTAAATGCCCTGTACTTTTGTAGTTTTTGTGTTTTCCCTTCCCCTCCTTCGGGTTTGTGCGCTGCCCTGAGTCCCCTAGGGAATAGGGCGGCATATAAATAAAATGAAACTAAAAAAACTAAACTGAAATCTCCCTGTAAGGCAGGCAGTGAAGGGAGAAGGAGAGTTGCTATACTTAACAATGTTTGGTGTTGTCTTCTCTCTCTCTCTCTCTCTTTTTTTTTTAACCTTGTGCCGCTGTCCACATCTAAATTCACGGCTGACCATGATGTGGCTTTCGGAACAGTGCAAGAAACAATCTACTGCCCATGAGAAATGAAGTTTCTTTCGGTTTAAACAAAATGTATAAATACAGTAAAGCAGCATAGAGTGTGTCACACAAGGAGAGAATACCCGGATATGCGTTAGCACCATTGAGAAAGAAGTGTGAAAGAAGAGCGTGGGTGTGCTTTGTCCAAGGGAGTGAAAACATTGAGCGGCTGTTCCTTCTGGCGAGGAGGGAATCCCGGTGAAAGGAAGGGGGCTGCATGGTGAGGGGGAAACCCAGAGCACTGGGGGCAGGAGGAGCCCCCTCTATGCCCCGCTCTATCCAACAGGGAACAGGGCCAAAGAAGGGGGCCAAAGGGAAAGTCGAATCCCACCAGAGGAAGAGGAAGTGCCATTGCAGCAGGAGGGGGTCCTCAACACAGATGCCCATCTAGAATCATCTTTGGCAGCATGGTGCTGCCAGAGTCCACCTCTGGACAGCGTCAAGGAGAGGAAGACACCGATTGGGCCAGTGGGATAAGCGAGAAAATGTCCTGATGTGTTTCTGGGAGGGAGGGAGGGAGGGATGGGCTCAGTCCTTCTCCTCTGCCCTCCATATCCACATATAAATTACATGCACAGACACAGACACACAACCTTCCAGTGCGACAGGTACATCAGAAAAATGGCAATTGCCAATGCATTGGCTTTGTGAATCCAAAAATAAATAAAAAAATCACTTTTGCTTTTTGGCTGTTTCTCTTTGCAGGAGGAGGCCTCACATCATCCATAGACAAAGGCAGCATTCCACAGGGAGAGCAAACACAGAGGGGTGGGGGGCGCTTTCTTCCCCCCTCCCTTTGGTTGAACAAAGCAGTATTGGGTAGAGCTGAGCAGAAAAGAAGGACTGGCATTTCCCCATGTCAGATACGTGCCCCCCCCCCCCCAAAAGGCATACCTGCCCTCTTCTGCCTCCTCCTCAGCACTATCCCAGGTGGGTGGAAAGAATGGTAAAGCTCCTACCCCACCTGATCCGTCCTCACCACCCAACCAAGCTCTTGCCAAAAGGGTGGACGTCGAAGGTGCTGAATGCCCCCACCCACCGTAGCAGTAGGGCCCAGCCTCAGCCCTGGGAAGAGACCCAAGCAGCGGGACAGCCATCTTCCTGTAAAGGGACCCCTGAGGCAGAGTTCAGCCCTGCTTTCTACCCACGTCCCTGCAACCAGAACCGCTCCTAGTTGCGGATCCCGCCACAGCCTAGCAGAAGGAGTGAAGTGGGTGAATGGCGCCAGCCACCTGTGGAGCACTTGGTGAGGGTGGAGAGGATAAGGCTGTTTCTGTACTGACATCACCTGGCCGAGAGGATCCGGGGCCGTTACTTCCCAGGAGCGTGAAGGGGATTCATAATCTCCTCATATTTGGGGGGTGGGTCGCTGTAGGACACGTTGGGCTCCTGTGCACTACTGCTGCCACCACGATGAGGCTGCCCCGTCACTTCTTCATAGGAGGGGGGAGGAGAGGCACTGCACAGTCTAGGCAGCGGGGGAGCCATGTGCTCGGGCTCAACAAGTGTCCTGGCCAGCTGACTGGGTGGCCCTTGCCCCCACTCGCCATCGGCAGCCCCTCTGCCGCTTGGGTCCTGCTGGCAGTGGGCTTCGCTTTGGCTGGGAGGTGGAGGAGCCTCGCGGTGCACCCTCACCCTGGGCAAGCTGCGAGCCGCTCGGCTGGCCAGGCCCCTATTTTGGGGGTAGGAGGGACGGTGGTGCGTGACTTTTTGCAGTTGGCAGCGCCAGATGATGAAGAGGCCAATGACGATGAGCAATGCCACGCCTAGCAGGGGCACGGCGACGTACATGGCATCGGAGCGGTCTGTCCCGTCGGAAGCATCTTTGACGGAGTAGGCATAGCCCTTCCAGAACTCCATCTGCCAGGAATGGGAGACACCAGTCAGTAACTATCCACCGTGCCCCGTCCCCCCCTCCCTTAGCCCCCCTGAAAGGGGTTAGCTCAAAGGTGCCTAAGGATTTGGGCCAGGTGCCAGGAGCGTCTCCTATGCAATCCCTCAGTCCCATCACTAGGAGGCAGTGCGAATGGCCCTGCTGCCTGGAGAAATCACCAAAAAACAGATTGCCCAACATCCTTAGCCCTCTGATTAAAAGGGCATGTTTATCCTTTGGGCTTTAATTGGCACTTCTTTGTTTTCCAATCCTCCAATTATTTGCCCATTTTGCGTTCCTCCTGCTGCCCACTCCTCGCTCTTTTACACCACCGAGCCTCGAGCAGTGAATAATAAACCTTTTCAGACACGTGGGACAGATGTTATGCTGAGCACCTGTGATTAACATGCCGGTTCCCCGCTTTAATGACTGAATCCCCGATCCAGATGGATCCTTATCCATATCTTGGGAGCGAAGTGGGGGAAGCTGGCGGAAGGGAGATTGTGGGTGAAAGGCAAGGGATGCCCCCTTCCTGCTGTTCCCTCCCAGACCCACCTACCGTCTTCTCCTTGTTCTCAAAGACCTCCTTGACTTCCTCATAGCTGCAGACCTCCTCCACGCACTCACGCTCAATGGTGCCCTGGCGAAACTCTTCCAGAAAGCCATTGGCCCGTGGAAAGCGCTTCAGGACGGAATGGGCTTTGGGGGCTGTGAGGAAGGCTGGAAGAGACAGGCACCAACAGGGCCACCTCAACAGGGCGGCCAAGCATCTCATTCTGGGTCTCATTCTTCTTCCGGGGTGGAGGTCTTGCTGCTTTAGGGCAGAGCAAGATCAGGGCAAAGCCCCTTCCCACCCAAATCTCCTGGGGCAGAAGAAGCAGGTAGCGCTCCTTCTCCTTAACCTGCGATGGGCCAGAATGGGCTCGTGTGGGACAGTAGCCCAATTCACTTGACCAACGGCATCAACATTGACCATTGCAACCATTGGGCAAACACAACCTTAAAACTGGAAGAGCCAGCCAATAACCTCCATCAGGCTGCCCAGCCACAAGCAAGTAACTTTATATTAGGGCAGTTCCAGTAGTGGCCAAAACGTCCCCAGGACTCCCCGATTTGAAGAGCCTATGAAAAGCCCCCCTCCCCTTGTATTTTAAAGCCAATTTGAGAATGCAGAAGAAACCCAGCCAGCTCCATTTGGCACAGGGGGCCTTAGAGCCCCTTCTCCCCAGGGTGGGTGGGAAACATGCCTCCCCTCCAGCAAAGGTGTCACCTACTTGCCATGTTAAGTCTTCACTCTACCAGTTAAGGGTCTCGGCCAACTGTTAGGAAGAGAGCAAAGCAGTGAAAAAAATCCTCCCGGTCTTCCCTTCCACCGCCACCATCCTTGAAGGGTGCTTGAGACCCAGGGGCCCAGGCCATGCCCAAAGCTGCCCTTCTTCCTCCAGATAACACACACACACACACACCCCGCGCACAGGGTAACTGCAATGGGAAAACATCCGCAGAAGCCGAGGGTCCCTGTTGGCAGCGTCCGTGCCAGGAACGGGGGACAGAGTGGTTGGGAGGAAGGAAGGCGCCCTGAAGGCAGCTCCCTGCGCCTATGGTTCGACATCGGAGGATGGAAGCGGTTATCCCTCTCCCCGCACCCCCCCCCACCCACCCACCCCAACACTGCACAATGCAGGGATTCTGCGCAAGGAGGGGAGTGGCAACCCCAGAGTCCGAAGGGGATCTGCGTTTCAGTTCCAGGCGTCGCAACGGGTGAGCCTAACGGCCCCCTCCAACCTCTCAGGCACCCCCACCCACCCACACACCCCGCACTTTGGCCCGCAGGTGCCAGCGCTGAGCGAGGAGTAAGTTTTGCCCAGGCAGCAAGAACGGGGATCTGGTCCCCCAACACGCGCGGGGGAGACGGGCTCGGGGAGGAGTGTCTGCAGTGGGAGCGAGCGCCGGCTACAGCGACCGTTCCGCGCAAACCCCCTGCCGCATTTCCCAAAGGGAAGGAGAGAGGGAGAGGGAGAGAGAGGGAGGGAGTGAGAGAGGGAGGGAGGGAGAGAGGGAGAGGGAGGGAGAGAGGGAGAGAGGGAGGGAGGGAGAGGGAGGGAGGGAGGGAGGGAGGGAGGGAGAGAGAGAGAGAGAGAGAGAGAGAGAGAGAGAGAGAGCCCTTCCTGGAGCGCCCGAAGGCCTCGAGGAGCCCCATCCCTTACCTCTGCCGTCGGGGAGGAGGTTGCCATGGCAACAGCGAGCAGGCGTAGGGGATGCAGCGAGAACAGGATGCCGCTGACGTCATGCGCGCCACCTCCAGGCATCGTGGGAAGGGAGGGGGGGGCACCCGCGCGGAACGGCCCTGCCAGAGCGCGCCCCTCGCCCGGCTCGCCGGGAAAACGGAAAGCGCCCTCGAGAGAAGCGAGCCCGCCTCGCCGCCGGTGCTCGGAGCGAGAGGGGCAAAGGCAAGGCGGCCAACTCTGCCCCGTCCTCCGGGCAACTCTTTGAGGCGACCGCTGCTCCGCCACCCTCTTCCCAGGTCTCGCTTTGCTCCGTCTGGCTGGGGGGGTGGGGAGCGGCCGGAGGAGTCCTGCAGAAGCTCAGCGGGTCAGCCGCCAGTCGCGGCCCGTCGGAGGCGCCAAGGGGAGGGGGCTTGCCGCTCGCCCCAGCCAGCCACGCCCTGGAGGCGGAGCTCGCACGACCCCTCCCCGCCAGCTGCGGGAACTGCTCGTCGGTCCAGCGAGCTGGAGGCGGACCGGCCGCCCATCCGTGCCCCGATTGGGGAAGCCGGCGGGTGGCCTAAAGGGGACCTTTCCTTCTCGCTTGATCTTCTGGGAAGCGTGGTCCACGGAGGCCGGAGCCTCTTCGGTGTCCGACTGGGGGCTGAGCGCCCCCCCGCCACCGCCGTCCTGGTCCCCGGGGGATTTCGCTCTTTCTGGGCCAGGCTCTTCCCGCCGCCGGCTGGTCTCAGGACGCTTGTGAGGAGGAGAAGCGGCGTTCCGCTCCGTAGTGAGCCTTCCCCGAGCGCTTCCTTGGCGGCTCCCGAGCGGCTGCCTCCACCCACCCACCCACCCACCCCCTGCCAATTAAGTGAAAGGAGAAGCGGGGGTGAAAGGGGGCTGGCGGGGGACGGGTTGCTTCGCTGAGCCTCCAATGAGGAGTAGAATAGGAGAAGGAATAGGAATAGAAATGGAGTAGGAGAAAATAGAATAGAATAGAATATAGAATAGAATAGAACAGAAGAATAGTAGAAGAGAACAGCAGAACAGAACGAAGAATAGAATAGAACAGAATAGAAGAATAGAATAGAATAGAACAGAAGAATAGAAGAATAGAACAGAACAGAAGGCTAGAATAGAACAGAAAAGAACAGAAGAATAGAATAGAACAGAAGAATAGAATAGAACAGAAAAGAACAGAAGAATAGAACAGAACAGTAGAACAGAACAGAAGAATAGAACAGAAAAGAACAGAAGAATAGAATAGAACAGAAGACAAGACTAGAACAGAAGAGAAGACTAGAACAGAAGAGAAGAACAGAACAGAAGAGAAGAACAGAAGAATAGAACAGAACAGAAGGCTAGAATAGAACAGAAAAGAACAGAAGAATAGAATAGAACAGAAGAATAGAATAGAACAGAAAAGAACAGAAGAATAGAACAGAACAGTAGAACAGAACAGAAGAATAGAACAGAAAAGAACAGAAGAATAGAATAGAACAGAAGACAAGACTAGAACAGAAGAGAAGACTAGAACAGAAGAGAAGAACAGAACAGAAGAGAAGAACAGAAGAATAGAACAGAACAGAAGGCTAGAATAGAACAGAAAAGAACAGAAGAATAGAATAGAACAGAAGAATAGAATAGAACAGAAAAGAACAGAAGAATAGAATAGAACAGAAGACAAGAATAGAACCGAAGAAGAGAATTATTGGCCAAGTGTGATTGGACATACAAGGAATTTGTCTTTGGTGCCTACACTCTCAGTGTCCAGAAGGAGAATAAAATACATCCATCATGAATAAAAAGTGACACTTTTTATTACACTTAGTGATAGTCAAGGTTACTAATAAGCTAACAAATCATACTAGTAAACAAATAAAACAATATAGAATAGAAGTAGAACAGAACAGAAACAGAACAGAAACAGAACAGAATAAAATAGAATTCTTTCTTGGCCAAGTGTGACTGAACACACAAGGAATTTGTCTTTGTTGCATAGACTCTCGGTGTACATAAAAAGAAAAGATACATTCGTCAAGGATCATGAGGTGCAACCGTTAATGATCGTCATAGGGTACAAATAAGCAATCAAATCATACTAAGAATCAATAGAAACCATAAGGATACGAGCAGCCAAGATAAGAGGCGCCTGCAGGCCAAGGCTGGGAAAAGGAAGGAGAAGACTGGTGCTTCCTGTGGGGGAGGGTCGAGCTGCCCGGGAGCCCTTCTCCCCCCCCCCCCCCCGCCTGCTCCCCCAGGACTTGAGAAGCCCTGCCCAGACGAGGTGGCAGCCCAGCGGAGTTCATGCCACCCTGGAACCAAACCGCCCAGGGGAGGCCCCTCTGTGTTCTGACCTCTCTACAAGATTGGGACGATTTCCCCTTGGAGTCTGGCGAGAGTTGAGGGAGCCCCCGTGGCACCCCTGAGGAGGACCCACCTGTAGCCTGGCGGCTTGGCTTGTTCCTGTAGGGCAGGGGTTCCCAAACTTGGCAACTTTAAGACTTGTGGACTTCAACTCCCAGAATTCTCCAGCCAATTCTGGGAGTTGAAGTCCACAAGTCTTAAAGTTCCCCGAGCTATGCTGGCTGGGGAATTCTGGGAGTTGAAGTCCACAAGTTTTAAAGTTCCCGAGCTATGCTGGCTGGGGAATTCTGGGAGTTGAAGTCCCCAAGCATTAAAGTTCCCGAGCTATGCTGGCTGGAGAATTCTGGGAGTTGAAGTCCACAAGTCTTAGAGTTCTCCAGCTATGCTGGCTGGGGAATTCTGGGAGTTGAAGTCCACAAGTCTTAAAGTTCCCGAGCTATGCTGGCTGGGGAATTCTGGGAGTTGAAGTCCACAAGTCTTAAAGTTCCCGAGCTATGCTGGCTGGGGAATTCTGGGAGTTGAAGTCCACAAGTCTTAGAGTTCTCCAGCTATGCTGGCTGGGGAATTCTGGGAGTTGAAGTCCACAAGTCTTAAAGTTCTCCAGCTATGCTGGCTGGGGAATTCTGGGAGTTGAATTCCACAAGTCTTAAAGTTCCCGAGCTATGCTGGCTGGGGAATTCTGGGAGTTGAAGTCCACAAGTCTTAAAGTTCCCGAGCTATGCTGGCTGGGGAATTCTGGGAGTTGAAGTCCACAAGTCTTAGAGTTCTCCAGCTATGCTGGCTGGGGAATTCTGGGAGTTGAAGTCCACAAGTCTTAAAGTTCCCGAGCTATGCTGGCTGGGGAATTCTGGGAGTTGAAGTCCACAAGTCTTAAAGTTCCCGAGCTATGCTGGCTGGGGAATTCTGGGAGTTGAAGTCCACAAGTCTTAGAGTTCTCCAGCTATGCTGGCTGGGGAATTCTGGGAGTTGAAGTCCACAAGTCTTAAAGTTCCCGAGCTATGCTGGCTGGGGAATTCTGGGAGTTGAAGTCCACAAGTCTTAAAGTTCCCGAGCTATGCTGGCTGGGGAATTCTGGGAGTTGAAGTCAACAAGTCTTAAAGTTCCCGAGCTATGCTGGCTGGAGAATTCTGGGAGTTGAAGTCCACAAGTCTTAAAGTTGCCAAGTTTGGGAACCACTGCTGTAGGGCAACGCCACCTGTGACAGTGCTGGGGAGGTGAGTTGAATGGCAGCCCACCCCTGCCCGCCTGGAAGCTTGGCCAAGCCATGGAAGAGAAATCAGCAGGGTGGCTGGGCCGAAGCCTTGGCTTTCAGCATCTGCCTTCCTCCTTCCTTGAGTCCTGGCTCCCTGACAGCCAGAGTCACCCGGTGAACCAAACACCTTCATGCAGGTGAGCCACGCCACAACTGGGCTGCCGAAGGACCTGCGGGGGTAACTCATGAGTGCCCTGGGTGAGAGACCAACCTTGACCCCATTCCTCTCCTCCAAGCCCTGGCGTTCGTTTCCCTTTTTAAAAAAAAACATTTTTATTTTCCTTCCTTTTAAAACCAACGTTTCATCATTCATTAACCAGCGTGGCGTTGGAGTACAATTCTTTTGTGTCATTATAATTATAGCTTATCGCTAAATCCTTTATATGCGTCTCTTCTTATTTTAACATTAGCGTTCGGAGCTTTCGTTTCCAACCTCGGCTGTCCCATTGCCCTGAGTTAGCCTCCTGTATATGGCGGAAGTCAAAAGGAAGCGGCCAGGCATGACAGCTGCCTATCAATCATCGGGATGCTACAACCACGTTTCCGTTGCCTTGCAAGAGGGTCAGAGGCGGTGGTCTTGCTGCTCTCTGAGCTTGTTTTCTGGCAGATGTTTCAATACCATACTAGGTAACATCATTAGGCACCGATGTGGCTACCTAGCTTGATCATGCACATCAGTGGTGGGTTTCAAAAGATTTTCGAACCTACTCTGTGGGTGTGGCCTCCTTTGTGGGAGTGGCTTGCCAGCCATGTGACCTGGTGGGAGTGGCTTGCCAGCCACGTGTTTTCTCTCTCTCTCTCTCTCTCCTTCCTTTTGTCTCTGTTCCTTTTTCGTTTTTTTCTTTCATCTCTCTCTCTCTTTTTTTTCTTTATTTCTTTCTTCCTTTCTTTCTCTTTCTCTCTCTGTGTGAGCCTGTCTGTGTGAGTCTGTGTGTGTGTGTGTGTGTATGTCAGTGGTGGGTTTCAAAAAATTGTGGAACCTCTTCTGTAGGTGTGGCCTGCTTTCCGGGTCCACTGGTGGAACCTCTTCTAATCGGTTCGGTAGATTTCACGAACCGGTTCTACCGAATAGGTGCGAACTGGTAGGAACCCACCTCTGCCACCTACCCACCCAACCTCTTGGCTTTTTGGCACCAAAAACAGAGAATAAATCTGGGCATTTGTGGGGAAACTTACAGGCACATACCCCAACAACCTTGCTGTCAATCAGTGCAGGCAGAGCTGCAGTGGGAGAGAAGCAGGAAAGCCAAGCCCCATTTCCACCAGGCTGGCCAATTAGCAAGGAAAACCCCTCCCAATGCTAGGATAAGGAGGGGGCAAGGGGTGTGTTGAGCCAGAAAAGACCCCCTCTTCTATCCAAAACTCTGCTCTGGCTGTCCTGGAGCAGCTAAACGGGAGGAGGGGGATTCTCTACCAGCCTCAACTGAAGAGCAAAATGCCACAGTCCCTCGGAGCCAGGGGCTGCGGGTGCTAGTTCCCCCACACACACACGCACACCTGTACTTGTGCAAGTGTGAGCAAGTGCTCTATATGGGGCAGCCCTTGAAGAGTATTCGGCGACTTCAGCTTGTCCAGAATGCAGCCGCGCGAGCAATCGTAGGTGCACCTCGGTTCACCCACGTAACACCTATCCTCCGTGAGCTGCACTGGCTGCCTATTGGTCTCCGGATACGCTTCAAGGCGCTAGTCGTCACTTATAAAGCCCTTCATGGTATTGGACCTGGGTACTTGAGAGACCGCCTGCTGCCAATTACCTCCACCAGACCGATTAGATCCCACAGATTAGGCCTCCTCCAAATTCCATCCGCTGGCCAGTGTCGACTGGCGACTACCCGGAGGAGAGCCTTCTCTGTGGCTGCTCCGACCCTCTGGAACGAACTCCCCATGGAGATTCGCACCCTCACCACCCTCCAGGCCTTCCGCATAGCCCTTAAAACCTGGCTGTTCCGACAGGCCTGGGGCTAAAGAACCGTTGCCCCTATCTCGAATGGTATGATTGTTGCGCTTTTAAATTATGTATTTTTGTGTTGTTGTCAAATTGTCTGTATCCCCCTTCCCTTGTTTGAGTTGTGAGCCGCCCTGAGTCCCCTTCGGGGAAAAGGGCAGCATACAAATGAAATAAACAAACAAACAAACAAACAAGTGCAAGAGTGGCTCCTCACTCCGCACTTCTCCTTTTGCAAAAGGTTTTTAAAAAATCAAGACGAACGGTTTTTATTTTTCGATAGACGTGTCCGAAACACACAGCAAAGCTTTATTTTATTTATTTATCGAAATGTGAGCCCCATCTCATCTCATTCAGAGGAGTACCTTCTCCCCACGTATCCTGGCCGAGGGTTACCCGCTCATCGAAACGGGAGCACAATTGTGATGGGCTTCTCCCTCCCAGAAATAAAAACTTCTCGTTGCTTCTCGTCAAGCAGCTCAGGATTTCTGTGAAACTCATGAAAACAGAACAGGGTTCCTCCCTTTGCCCTATTTTTAATAACGGATCATTCTTTCTTTTACGTTTTCGGACGTAATTTCTAAGATAAGGGGATGGACAAAGGGCACTTGGCATTTTTTTTCAGGAGCTAATAATTAATCCAGGATGGTTTCCTTTCAAGCTGCGCGTCTTCTACAGGGCATTTGCTCCCACCGATACTGGAGCAGAAGGGCACATCGGGCAAGGAGGCATCTAACGAGAAGCAGCGGGAGAGCAAGCATGGTATCGGTCGGGCTCCAGTTGGTAGGCTACCTTTTGGGGCTACTGGGCTTGTTGGGCACTATCATAGCCACCATGCTGCCCAACTGGCGGGTCAGCTCTTATGTCGGCTCGAGCATCGTCACCTCGGTTGGCTTCTCAAAAGGACTCTGGATGGAGTGTGCCGTCCAAAGCACGGGCATCACGCAGTGCGACATCTACAACTCTCTGCTCAGCCTGCCCATTGACCTCCAGCTGGCCCAAGCCCTGATGGCCACCTCCATTGCTATAGGTTTCCTGGCCGCCATTCTCTCCGTGACGGGGATGAGATGCACCATCTTTTCTCAGGGATCCCCCGCGAAGGACAAAGTGGCGGTCGTGGGAGGAGTCACTTTTGTCCTGGGGGGCCTGCTCAGCTTCATCCCCGTCGTGTGGAACATCCATGTGATCCTCAGAGACTTCTTCAACCCTCTGGTGCCCGACAGCATGAAATACGAGATTGGGGAAGCCCTGTACTTGGGCATCCTGTCATCCTTGATCTCTCTCCTTGGCGGCGCCATCCTCTGTGCCTCCTGCCCACCTCGCGAATCACAAGCCGCCGGCTACAGTCCTTACCACTCTCGGACTGTGCTGGAGAAGAGCTCCCTGACACCCGCCGCATCTCCAAAGGCCTACAGCCAGACTGGTTACGTGTAGCGGTGGCTGCCCGCCTGCGGAAACGCTCCTCGGATGCTCTGAACGGGTAAGCAGAGAGACAGATAGGTTTAGTCTTCCCACCACCCTCCTTTCATCCTCAGCACTCCAGCTCTGCCTCTTCCCCGGGGCAACCTGGCACCTGCCGGAGGTGCCGTGTGGCTTGTCAACCGTCTGGTGTGCTGCCGCTTCCTCCAGGAGGCCCGTGGGGCTGTGTTTTCTCCGAAGACCTTCCTGCTGCTAAAAGACCAGCAAAGTGCCCGGTGACTGAACGGCACAGGAGGAGCCCATTTGGAGGAGCCACAGGTGCCCACCAGGCCTCTACTGGGCACTCTTCAAATCTTGCCTTCATCCCGTCTCCCGTGCCATACGATGCAGCCCAAGATTGGAAAATGGGACTTAAGGATTTGGGAGGGGAGGGGGAACATAGCTCAGTGATGTGGGAAAACAGTCGCCATTTCTGGGAGAAGCCTGTGAGTCCTTGGTAAGGGAGTAAAAAGACCCCCAACCCAAATTGTCGGAGCCCAGAACAAGGGGATTGATGGCAGAACAGAACAAGGATGATGCGCGGGGATGTCTTGGGCAACTGAAACAACCTCTGAGAGATGACAAGAACCCCCCCACACGCCGTCCCCTATCCCTTGCCCTGCCCTCTTGATTTCCAAAAGGATGACCAGGTGCCCTGCAGCCCACTGTTATTTGGGTCTCAATAGCATACATTCAGCCTCTGGCTTTGAAGAGGCCGAAATGTGCCTGCTCTGTGGGTGGGGTACATGTTGGTCTTGGCAGATGAAAGAACTCTGTGGACAAGCCTGTTGCAACTGCTGTGGGATCAAAGGGCCGCTCCCTCCGCCCACCAGTGCGAGAGAAGAATTTGGGCTTAGAGAGGCTCGGTGGTTTCACTGGCCAATAAAGGAATTCCCGCTCAAGCAGGGATTGGACCAGAAGACCTCGAAGGTCCCTCCCGACCCTGTTATTCTACCCTTCTGCAAAGGCAAAGGACAAGAGGTGAGACCAGCCGGCTTAACTGTGTCTGGGGAACAAAAGGATCTCCAGCCCCAAGACCAATTCCTTCCAACTTGGGAGCCAAGGAAATAAGACGATTGGGATGACCCCGAAGTTCCACCGGCCATCCCAAAGGACAAAGGCCAGACAAATATGGACAGGGCTGTTCTACCTCCGGCTCCAGAGCAATGTATTGGCACCAGCATCTGTTTGTCTGTTGGTCTGTTTAGCAATGTCCTAGAATGGGGATTTTTAAAAGTACGCGTGTTCCCGGAAGATGAGCTAATGGGAAGGGGGAAAAAGGACGGGTGGATGGGAGGCAGGTAGCATGTGAAAGTGAGTTGGCAAATGGGTGCAAGGAAAGATAGAGGAGGCCTGATCCTTGGTTCTCCCCACGCATGGGGTAAGACAGGTACTGTAGGTTTTGGAACTATAACTCACCTTTTTATCCCCCCCCCCAAAAAAAGGGTGAAAATCTGGGAGCGTCTTATACACTGAATACAGCATTTTTGGCCTCCCAAAACCTCACCTTCACCAAAAATGGGTGTGCAGAAGGTTTGGGAGCCTCGCAAAGTGCTCCTGGGGGCTGGGGAGGGCAAAAATGAGCAAAAACGGCCCCTTTTTTGCTCGTTTTTGCCGCCCCCCCACTTGCTCTCTACAAGCCTCCTAAGGGCATGCCCTTTTTGTGACAAAATGGGTCAATTTTCATGAAAAACGGGCCTTTTATTGGCTCATTTCCCCCCCCCAAAAAAAACCCTCCAGGAGCACTCTACAAGCCTCCTAAAGGGTACGCATGCCCTTTTTGTGATGAAAAACGGGTCCATTTTCATGAAAAATGGGCCGTTTTTTTGCTCATTTTTGCCCTCCTTCAAGCCCCCAGGAGCACTTCGCAGGCCTCTCAAACTCTTTGCATGCCCCGTTTTCACAAAAAAATGAGGCATGCAGAGGGTTTGGGGGGGATCTGCAGAGCGCAAAACCTTTTTAAAAAAAAATCTTCAAAATCTTGGTGCGTCTTACATTCTGAAAAATACAGTAATTAGGAGGCATGGAGCAGCTTAGAAACTCTAAAGTGGCCAGATACGAAGCTAGTTGGGAATCTCTGCTCCAGCAAAGGCTTGGCTTGAAGAACAAGCATGCAGCAAAGCATGATTCCCAGAACCGGAAGGGGGTGAGCTTCCCAAGGGTGTGCTGAGGGCATGGCAGTGGCCACACAAACCCACACAGTGGGGGAAAAGAACTAAGAATCTACTCAGGCAGAGAGGGAGGACCAACCGATCCCTTCATGACTGGAAAAGTTGGTTAAAGAGCCCGAGAGACGAAACCAGCAGTCACCGAGCTCATGGGATCCATTCATCCTGGCAAGGTCCTCTCTTGCAGGGCCATGAAGAAGCAGGGGGCTGGAGAAGGGGGCTGGGAATGGTGAACTCAACAGGCCTTTTCTAGGGGCAAGAGCCTAGGAATTTGTTGGTCCAGTTTAAACATGCTGATTTGAAGGCGGAAGACTAGGCCATTCCCAGGTTGCCAATCCTTGCAATGCTTCAAAATTGGATGGGGCCAATGTTGGGAGAAGCATTGGGATGTCCCAGGATGGCACTCTGGAGTTAGGAGAACTTTCTATACGCAGGGAAGTCTTTTCCCATGAATTGAAGGGGTGGGGGAGGGAAGGATGTACTGCTTTGTGTAAACAGTTGTAAGCCACGACAATAGTAATGTCCCATTACAAAGAAAAAAAACTCAGCAGTGTTACTTTTTATTTTCTCCCCGTCGTGCCAGCGATGAAGAGTCAGCATCCTTGGGAAAAAGGAGCAAGCTCAGCTGTGGGCGATGCTCTGTTCCTCGCAGAAAAAGACGAGTGGGGCTTTGGATGGAAACTGTTTATCCTGCCTTGTTCTGGGGAGTGGGGAGCACAGCTGAGCTCCCTTCAGAACAGCTGGGTGTTCAGTGAATTTACGCTTCCACAGCTTGCGCAAGCAAAACTTGGAGAAAAGTTTAGCGGGGGGGGGAGAGGGAAACCCCTTTTGATTAATGCATTGCCGCCATTAACCTTTGCAAACTAATAAAGCTATATTCCCCGATAAGGGGTGACGAAAGCATTCTTTCCATCCCCTAAATGGCTCCTAAGGTGAATGAACTCAAAATGGACTTTTTTCCTCCCTCTCCAGACTCAAGTGCTCCTTGAAACAATTCTCCACGTGTCCAACTTTAGGAGGGCGCGGGGCAATCTGGGCAGCCACGCCCAGAAGATTCTGCAAGAGGTGGGACAGCTCGGGGGGGGGTAGTTTTCCCACACCTTGGTCTCCCCTTTAAGGCCTTCCTTGCGGACCCTGTGATTTTTTCCCCCACTGCCACCCCTTGGAATGAGGGCAGTCCAAGCAGCCATAGGTATCGGGAGCAAAACCTGACACCTCGGCTGCACTCTTTTACTAACCAAGGTGGGGCCGCCAGATTTCCGTGACCCCAGAGAAAAAAGCCACCAGGAGAGATAATTCTGGAGCAGGGAGACATAATTCTGGAGCAGGGAGACAGAGGTGGTGGAAGTGAGAGACACTTTTTAAGACACCTTCTGCAGGCTCCCTTCCGTGCAAAGTGGTGGTTGGTGGTGTGTTTGGACAAGAACACATCCGAGGCAACGCAGAACGAAGGGCATTTGCTAAGCAAGACTTAACACATGAGTGGCTGTGGTTTTCCTCCTTCAACCAGGCGAGAATTCATTATAAGGACGAAGCATCCCCAGCCAGCTCTGGGGTCGCTCCATTAGATCAGACTCCCCCTCCCCTTTCTTGCAGAGGGGAAAAGGAAGGGTGGAAGCACCCATCACTTACCAGGAATCACATTCCCTGCTACGCTCCCCACCCACCCACCCACAATAACCTTTGCACTGAATGATGGAGCAGCATAAATCAAGTCAGCTAGGAGCAGTTCAGGATTCTTCCCCCAGGAATAGAGTCTGGTCCAGGGGAGTGGCTTTTGAAAAGAGCCCCCGAAAAACCAGCAAGGCAGGCTCCTTCATCTATCCCTGCTCTGGGAGAGTGGAAGAAGAGATAAGAGCCGAGGTGGCGCAGTGGTTAAATGCAGCACTGCAGGCTACTTCAGCTGACTGCAGTTCGGCTGTTCAAATCTCACCGGCTCAAGGTTGACTCAGCCTTCCATCCTTCGGAGGTGGGTGAAATGAGGACCCAGACTCTGGGGGTAATATGCTGACTCTGTAAACCGCTTAGAGAGGGCTGAAAGCCCTATGAAGCGGTATATAAGTCTAACTGCTATTGCTATTGCTATAATGGGCTTCCTTGTTAGCTACACACACAGACACCAATGGGCCTCCTTCACCCTGGCTGGCAGGATGCTCAGCCTGCAAATGCTTCTCTCCTTCTTCTCCTTACCCCAGAGAGCTGGGAAGCAGAGCTCCAACTGCCAACTGGGGGCTATTTCTTGGAGGGCCTTGGGCTCCCACTCTCCCCCCCCCCCAAGGGCCATTCTTGCTGCAGTGCTGGGGGCAAAGAACCCACCTTGCATGCCGAAGGCCTGGCTCTTGCCTGAAACCAAGAGAGCATCTTCGGCTCCCAGTTAGCCAGAACGATAAGAGCCGAGGTGGTGCAGTGGTTAAATGCAGCACTGCAGGCTACTTTCAGCTGACTGCAGTTCTGCAGTTCGGCTGTTCAAATCTCACCGGCTCAGGGTTGACTCAGCCTTCCATCCTTCCGAGGTGGGTGAAATGAGGACCCGGATTGTTGTTGGGGGTAATATGCTGACTCTGTAAACCGCTTAGAGAGGGCTGAAAGCCCCATGAAGCGGTATATAAGCCTAACTGCTATTGCTATTGCTAACTACTTTTAAGTATTCATCCAATGGCTCTTTAGCAGTTCAAAATAGCCCAAGGAAAGGGGCTTACTCTCGCCCCTAGAAGAGAAAGACCCCCCCTCAGCGAATGCTAAAGAACCCTGCCATCCCTTAGCCACACTCGCTTATCCCCCAACTGAACACGGGGCTCCAGAATGCTCCGAGAGAACCCAGACGACACAGCCAGAGGAATCACGAGCATTCACACGGTTCACGCAAACTGAGCGAGAAAAGATCAGCGGAATCTCTCTCCTCCAATGTTGGCTTAACAAAACGACTCCTGCAGCTCGGCCACTTTTATTCCCCGCTCCCTGCGTGCAGTCTGCTCCCTCTGTAGGTAGAAGACAAAGGGCTCACAGGCGCCCCAGCCGCAACAGTCTTCTCTGCCTTCTCAGGCAAAGCCGTCAAGCTACCCCAACGCTGTAGGATTTGTCCGACTGTCCGCCGTTCTCCCGGAGTGCAGAGTTGGTTCCGGGGCCCAGGGCGGAAGCCGGCTTCCCACTCCGGCCAAACTCGAGGATGAGCGGCTTCCCTCGCAGGAGGAACCCGTTGAGCAGCTCCAAGGCTTCCTGGGCCTGGGACACGGCTAGCCAGAGAAGAAGAAGGCTTAGTGGAGGAGAACCCAGAACCAGCCCAACCCTCCCACAGAGGCGAGGTGCTTACTGGGAAAGGTGAGGAAGGCCTGGCCTTTCATGCGCCCGCTCAGCAGGCGCAGACGAAGGGGGGTGGCATCCTTCTCTTGGAAGCGGGAGAACAAGGGCAGCAGGTCCTTCACTGTGGCGCTGCGACTCAGATTTTTCACGTACAGCACCTAACCGCCCCCCCCAGAGGAAACAGAGCAGGCTGGGTGTCTGCCTCAGCCCCCCGCCACCTCCCCCAGGAGGCACAGGATCCATTTGCATACCTGCCTGGCAAGAGGGACAAGAAGCCCCTCCTTCCTCTACGCAAGCCCACCCAGGCTGAGGGCCACTACATTCTTCTCCCCTGCAGGCTCCCCTTCTTAGGAATCCACCCTCATCACCCTGGGCAACTGGCAGGGAGGGAGGTGTGGCTATTTTGCCTGGTTCTGCGCTTTACAGAGAGGTATTATTTATTTATTTTATTTATACGATTTATAAGCCGCCCAATCCCAGAGGATTCCGGGCGGCTTACAACGAAAGAAAAAAAATAAAAAATAAAAAAATGAAAATAAAAAACAGGTTAAACACTACACACATACATTCGTTATGATCGGGGCTGGACCTCAACAATGAGGTCAACAGCCCCAGGCCTGCCGGAATAGCCAGGTTTTAACAGCTTTTCTGAAGGCCATGAGAGTGGGCGAGGTCCGGATTTCAGGGGGTAGCTCGTTCCAAAGGGTCGGAGCAGCCACAGAGAAGGCTCTCCTCTGGGGAGCCGCCAGCCGGCATTGTCTGGCTGACGGCATCTGAAGGAGGCCCACCCTGTGGGATCTCACCAGCCGTTGGGAGGAATGTGGCAGGTAAAACTCTCTCCCTCTGTGGGGAAGCTGCTCAGTGGCCCGGGCACCAAGCCAAGCCCTGTGACACGAGAGGCAACCGGGTTCTCCCAAAGAAGAGCATTTGAGCCCAGCCCAGCCTGCCGGGCAAGTACCTGGCTTGGCTCCCCTGGGCTATAAGAGGAAAATCTGGGGATCCGGAGGATTTCTTCTTTGGAAAGGCGGTTCTGGAGAATCTCCTCTTCCGGCACACACGCAACGGGCTCCGTCACCATCACGGGCTCCGGGGCTGGGGGAGCCACTCCAAGGCTACTGAAGGGGGTAAAGCCAGATGGATCAGGCACCTTCTGGGGAGACCTGGATGGTTCCGGTGGCCTCTGGCTTGACAACGGTTCGCTCAGGAGCTCCCGATAAACCGTGTCCAGCGGAGCCGTTGGGCCCGTCTCAGGGGCAACCTCCGGCCGAGCTTCATCTGCAGCACAGGAGGCAAAGGAAATTCCTGACCAGTCGGCCCGGGGAACCAGAAGGAGCCCCCCACACCATCTGGGGCATCCCTCGGCCCAGACGGGCACCGTACCTTGGCGATACAACATCCGCAGAAAGGAATGGCGGTCCGTTCCCTGGAAAAGCGCCTTCTCAATCTCCATCTCGCGCCTGCTGAGGGACTTGCTGCCCGCAAAGTGCTGCGGCAGGGAGAGGATGCGCTGGCGCTCGGCCATCTTTTCCTGGATGGCTCGGATCCTGTCCTGGGTGGCCTCCGGCGCTGCCCCAAGCCCAGGGCTCTGAAGGGAAAGAGAGGCTGGGGGAAGACTCCGGCTTCCAGAGCAGGGAGAGGAGGGGGAGGCCGCCTTCCTCTGGGCCTGGGGGCTGTGGAGAGGGGTTCCTGGAAGGAGGGAGGGGAGGGGGGAGGGCCGGGGAGAGGGATCTCCACCGGGCAGTCCCACAAACGAAGCAGGAGGGCAGCCCCCAAGGCACAGCCCCCATTCCCACCCCCACCCAGCCACCGCCTACCTTCTGGTCCCGCTGCCTCCAGAGGCGGATCTCGGCGTCGGAAAGGCCCAGCTCCTGCAGGGAGGCCGCTTCCCCGCTGCTCTCCTGCAGCGCCCGGAATTCCGGCAAGCTGCGGGCGCCGGCCGCCTCCTTCCCGAAGGGCCGGTAGACGGTGGCCGGCGTGAAGCGGTGCCGCTTGGCCACGCACCTGCGGAGAACGGAGGCCCTCCGTCACTCCCCGGCTTTCCTTTCTCCCCCTCCGCAGCCGCTCCAGCCGCCCTCGGCTGCGGGGGTCCCGGCCGAGCCCCTCCCGCCCCGCTCCGCCGCTCACTGCTCCAGCGACGCCGCCGTCTCCAGCTGGTGGCGCAGCAGCCGCTTCAGCTGCCTCTCGCCCTCCGTCTCCAGCTCCTCCGCCGCCGCCGCCGCCGCTGCATCCCCGCCGCACCTGCGGGAGAGACGAAGCCAGGCACCGGGAATGCCCCCCGCCCCCTCCCCCCCGGAGCCCCCTCCACGCATCTCCAGACGCCCCTCCTCCCGCAGCCCTTCCCCCCCGGCGCCCCTCCCCATCTCCAGACGTCCCTCCCCCCACGCCCCCCTCTCCCGGAGCCCCTCCCCCACGTCCAGCACCGGCTCTCCCTCCCCCCGCAGCCCCCTCCCCCCCGCAGCGCTTCCCCCCCGGCGCCCCCTCCCCAGGCGCCCCACGCCCAGCACCGACTCCCCTCCCCTAGCACCGGCTCCCGCCCCGGCGCCCCTCCTCCTTGCCCCCCCCTCCAGCACCGGCTCCCCCACCGCCCGGCGCCCACCTCACCTCCTCATCGCGGCACGAGTCTTCCGGGGTGCCGCGCGGGCTTCCGGGAGCGCCCCCATTGGCCGGCGCCGCGTCCCCCGGAGCCCGCCCCCAATCCTACGTCCTACGAGGCCCCCTGGCGGTGGGCCGGCGAAGGCTCAGCAAGAGAGAGAGAGAGGCGTTTGGAAAGCAACTCTTTTATTGAGGGGTTATAAAAAGAAGCGGGGGGGGGGGGCGAGTGGGGAGGGGGATCTCAATCGAAGGTGATGCGGAAGCTGCGCTCCTGCTCCTTCCGGCGGCCCTCGCAGACCTTGGACATCTCTTCCACTTTCCTCTGCAGCAGGGCTGTGGACAGATGGAGAAGGAGTTGGGTGGGGATGGGTGGGGGGGGCTTCCACCCCTCTACAGCTACAAGCTTGCTCTTATGTGGGCAGAAAGGAGGCGACTGGCTGAAAAAAAAAACCCATCCCTTAGCAGAAATATGGGGAACCCCAAGAGGTGAAAGTCCAGAAAGGCGCAGCTGCCACATCAGAATGGGGTGGGGGGGTGAGGTTAATCCTGGACTCAAACACCTCCCCGGGCCATGATACTACACCTGGCTATGAAAAGGGGGGCTGCCGCTCCCTCAGAATTCAGAAATACCTGAGTTCTGATCAATCCACTGCAGAGAATCCATGTGTGCGTTCAGAATTTTGCAGATCTGCTGAAGCTGTGAAAGGGGGTGGGAGAGAAAACCCTCATTCTGGTGAGGAAATGGCTCCCCAGACTCTACACCAACCAAGGACATCCCTCCCCCATTTACATCGCATTCCTCAGCAAGGGGGCAGCCGAAGTATTCGCTCCAGCAGACGTGATGATTCAAAGCACAAAACTGAAGCCCCCCATCCCCTCTCCCCCGCACAACGAGGGTACTCACGGGGTCACTGTTGTCAGCAGGGCCCCCGGAGGTGTTCAGGTGCTCAATGATATCTTTCAGATCTTGGGCCATGCGCTTCAACTGGGCATCGATGTTCTCCGCCAGCTTGTATCTGTAGTACAGGAGCAAAGGACGCTCAGTGGCAATGAGCTGTGTGCAACCATGCCCCTGCCCCCTACAGAACGGGCAAGAGGATGAGCAGCATCAGGAGAGACCCAGCTGGAGGGACCATAATGCTCAACCCTGAGCAAAAGGGGCTTTGGCTACAGGATGTCAGCGGCTGGGCATAAACCCCCCCCTTTGCTGAAGCCTCCAACGTTCCCCTACTGAGATGGGTCAGCCATGCAAGTACAAAGACAGCCAAGGAAATGACTGGAGCCTGAGAAACGGGGCCCTTTGTCAAGTCAACGGGAGTGCTGATTTACCATCAGCTTATCTTAGTAAGGTGGCAGGCTGAACCGAAGTAGGCCCCAAGCCTGAACCAAACTAGGGTTTCATGATATTAAGCTTGAACTGTTCATATATAAATTGCAAAGCTTGCTTTTAGGATATAGTGTGGTTAAGACATGAGTTATCGCATCAGCAGAAAGGAAGTCTGCACCCAAAATACGCTGAAGTAGGGAATCTATTTTAGCCCATCCGCCTGCTTGGCCCTTAACTTATTAGACATATATTGTTAGTTCCTCAAAATACTAGATGTGCATGTCCGTTGG
Organism: Thamnophis elegans; assembly: GCF_009769535.1. NCBI lineage: Eukaryota > Metazoa > Chordata > Lepidosauria > Squamata > Natricidae > Thamnophis > Thamnophis elegans. The sequence continues at coordinate 54,637,070 of NC_045552.1, forward strand.
CTGACCCATGTATCATGACATCCTGTAGACATATTATTTCTGTAACTCAAGGGCAAATCCTGAGAGGTGTTTCCAAATCTAACAGATGGCTTATGGCTGGATGTGGTGAACGCGTCATCACCACTATATAAGGAAGTTCCTGAATCCCACTCGAGGTTCAGGCCATTTACTCTTTGCTCTGAACCTGCGCAAATAAACTTTTCCTTCTCTAAAGAGCTGGCTTGTGTCTCGTCATTTCCTACAACATCTTATGGCGGCTCCGCTGGGACACTAAGCGAGGCGATGTTTCGCTGAGGGCAGCCTGATCCCTCGGACCCTGCGGGGGAGGAGCCGAGGACTTGGCAGTACAAGGAAACAGGATGGACTCCGACACAAGTCTGAAAGACTCCCCCTCTGGTCCTGGGTGACGGACCCAATTGGATCCCCACCACTGTTCAAAGGAGACCAAGGGAGGGCACGGTGCCAGGCAACTGATCCCTCCAGGAGAAAGGCCTGCCTTCAGGGATGCTCACGTCTTTTCCCGTTCCTCGTCCGCGTGTTGCAAGTAGATTGTTCCACTCTGCTCCTTCACAGATTCCTCCAATGGGATCAACAAGTCCTCCAGCTCCTTTTGCTGAGACAAAATGAAGTCCAGCTCCTGGTCCAGCCTATGAGGGAAGTGGGGGGAAGGAAGGAAGAGTATGATAAAGAAGATGGCATCCCCTTTCTCCTAAAGCAGCCAGTAGGGACAAGCCCTCCCCGCTGCTCCTGAAAAGCCAGGGAACCAAAGCCAATCCTAGTCTTTTTAAGGCCCAATCCAGAGGTGGGTTCCTACCAGTTCGCACCTATTCGGTAGAACCGGTTCGTCAAATCTACTGAACCGGTTAGAAGAGGTTCCACCAGTGGACCTGGAAAGCAGGCCACACCTACAGAAGAGGTTCCAATTTTTTTTGAAACCCACCACTGGTCCTTGGATAAGATTATTCTACACTATCATGCTCATATTTATAAAACTCAGTGCCTCTGTGAAAGGTAAGGATGACTACTGAGTTTGTGGTGCAATCAGAACATTGCGTGTGTTGAAGTTGTTTTAACGCAAACCAAAGATGCCTTTTAAAAAACAAGTTTACATCGTATTCTTATGCATGCCAGTGCTGTGTGTGAGGTAATTTAAGGTTGTTCTGACAACTGTCGTCGGCATCTTCATATCCGGTCACATGGGCGGCAAGCCACTCCCATCCGGTCACATGGGCGGCAAGCCACTCCCACAAAGGAAGCCACACCCACAAAGTAGGTTCGAACAATTTTTGAAACCCACCACTGGCCCAATCCCTTACCTCTTTTGATCCAGCTTCACTTTCTCTACTTCTCTGTGTAAGGTTGTGATCTGCGTGAGAGAGAAATGCAGTTGCTTCTTCTTTCCTTGACACAACCTGCCTTGCCGGACACCAGAACCAGGCAGCCCCCCCTTCTACCTTTTCTCCGTTTTCAATCAACGTCCTGTCCCAGGCGTTGACCTGGGTGGCCTGCTGAAGGAAGTGCTTCTCCTGGTCCTCTAGTTCCAGGCTCCATTTGTTAATCAGGCTCTCCAGCTGGGCGTAAGTCATCACGGGGGGTGTCCTGGACAGGAGATCGGGGAAAAAACCCGGCCCGCCATCAGTCTTATTTGCAAGGGACCTGCTGCCTCTTGCCCAGCATCTTCACCGGGCCCTTTCAAATCCCCTCGCAACCGGAGCTCTCTCCACACAACTCACATGCCAGTGGTGGTGGTTGCAGTGGAGGTGGAAGCAGCCACGCTTGTTGTGGCGAGGGGCTTCAGGTTCAAGAGGAATCCTGCAGCAGGTATGGAAGCAGCGCCTGGAGAGAAAGCCACCTGGCATCAGACTCTGGCGGGCAGCTGCTGCTGAAGTGGGGGCTCAGCTGTGACCGACAGCAGGGCATTCCCCTGGAGAAGGCAAAACTTTTTGATTCCCACCACCAAGCCTAAAAGCCATTGTGGGCCCAGGGATGTTTCCCAGTCTTGACCCTGCTTCACCCGGGCCTCCAGCCCCTACGTGTCCCCTGGGCAGAAGAGCAGGGAAGGGTCTGCTCTGCGGCTCCCGGACTCAGCACCGCCCAAGACTGGTTTTGCCCTGCGGCATCAGCCCTTTTCTCCTACTCATGGTTTTGTCCTGACCCTGGTTTCTTTTTGTAAACAGACTGGATGGCTTGCCTTAGAAAAGGAAGTTGTGGGCATAGACTCAACATGCCCCAGAAGGAGGGCAAGCCAGATGGTCAAACCTGCCAGAAAGTTCCCTTTAAAGAGCCTCGGCGCACAAAAGGACACCTCTTTCCTTTATGCCATTTTTCTGACCGATTCTCACCAGCTGTGGGAAGGGCGGCTGCTGCTGCTGTAGTCACTCCAGGCATTTTAGAGCCAAATCCTAAAGTCCCAATGGGTGCTGTTGAGGTGGTACCCACTGCAGAAGAAAGAGACAAATGTTGGTAAGAGACCAAAGGATTTTTTTTTAAAAAAAAGCTGAATCATACATTGAAAAATGCTACAATCATTTGTATGGCCAAGTATACAAAGCTCTCTTGATCTGATGGGAGATCAAGTTCCCAAACTCACACTTCTAGGGAATATAAATTTTATTTCATACACATAAACACATCAACAGAAACAGACACATAACTTAAAACAACATAGGAACAATAAGTTCCATCGTATATCATACAGCAGTTCCGTATCGGTTTCTTTGCAGTTAGTGTTTTCCCTTCTATACATTTCTATCTTGCATTCATAGTCTCCTTATTCGTTATCCATTTTTATGTACAGTTCTATATTTATTTATACTTAGCTATTTATAACCAAATATTGTTTACCTCTATTGTGCTTTATATTCTTACTGTCATGTATTCTCTTACATACAATTATAGATATACATTCACATACGTTATTCTTTTTCTTTGCCATTCTTATACTATTGTTACTCCATTTAAAAGGTTATAAGGTATAGTTTGGATTGCTTTGTTTACCATCCCTAGCACCTGCTGTATCACCACCTTATTTTCTTTTTCTTTTCTCCCTCCCTTCCTTCTCTACTTCCTTCCTTCCTCCTCTACTTCCCCCCTTCTTCCTTCCCTTACCTTTCCCCTACTTCACACTTCTAACAATGCTACGCTCGCTCAGTTGAGCAAAGGCTGCCGAGAGACCTGCTCCAGCTGGCCCTGCCTCCTCAGCCAACTTACCTGAAAGGCTGGTGGCAGTGCAGGCAGCTGGCGCCGAAGAGCCTGGTACAGTTGCAAACAACGTGGGCCCTGATAGGCCGAGGAGGGAAGATGAACTTGTAATGGCAGGTGCCACCGAGGTTGCACTGGTACCTGTGGAGGAGGACAAGCAGAAGACACCTGCTGTGGTCTCTGTGTTCCCTAGGTGAGAACAAAAATGAGCAGCTTCTGGAAATGCACGCTTTTCTGTGTCGCTTAAGACCAAAGATGATTTCATTCATTCCATCTCTCTTATCTAGAGATGATGCACAAAGTGTGTGCAATTTTATCAATAAGCCAAATACAGCAGATATCTTTGTAGCACCACCTCTTCAATAAACCAAATACAGCATATTATAAGGGAATCTAGCACTACTGCTGAACTACTTTGGTACCATTTGACGGATTCTAAATACGGGAATCTTTAATATGGGACACACACATGATCACGGACCCACACACACAAAGGCAGCTTGTAAAAGAACTTAGCAACTGAGAAATGAGAATTGCTGGAAAAGTGCACATAAGAAAAATAGATTTTTCAGAACAAACATTTGGCAAATACCGTATTTTTCGGAGTATAAGACGCACCGGAGTATAAGACGCACCAAGGTTTTGAAGAGGCAAATTTTTAAAAAAGTTATGTAGGTAGATAGAAGGATAGAGGGAGGGAAAGAGAAATACAATAGGTAGGTAGAGAGAATAGGTAGGTAGGTAGGTAGGTAGGTAGGTGGATAGACAGAGAGAAATAGAGAGAGAGAGAAATACAGTAGGTAGGTAGGTAGGTAGGTATGGAAGAGAGAGTAGGTAGGGTGGGAGATAGAGGGATAGAGAGGGAGGGAGAAATACAGTAGGTAGGTAGGGAGAGAGTAGGTAAGTAGGTAGATATTTCCAGGTGTATTTATCCATGTGCATTAACAATGACTATACAATGATAATAATGTATTTATGCTTATTCAATGGATAATTTGTGATTTGATATACAATGATAAGTAGTGAGTATAGAGATGCACAAAAACCTGTAACCAAACAACACGCTATATGAAACAGTTGAAGGTTGTATGTTTTATATGTTTTGTTTGTCTTTTGTTTGTCTTTTAAAAAAAATAAATAAAAAGCAGCAATGAATAGAAACAGCAGGCAAGTCAGCCCAGCTCTTCAGCACCCACGCACAAAACATACCTCCAGGTTTAGCCCCAAAGGACAAGGCTGCGGTGGTGGAAGTGACAGCTGCTGCTGGAGCCAATGCTCCAAAGCCAGAACCTGCAACAAGATGACGAAAAGCATCAGCTTCCTGCATGTTTCCAGAAAGGGGGGGGGCTCCATGCAGCACCCTGGCTTCTTCCTTTTCAGGCAAAGGGGCCCCTTCCAGATCAGCCCCCTCCCAGGCACTGCCCTCTCCTCAAAAGGAGAAACGCCGGCAGACCGTGCCCAGGCTGCCAGGCACAATGGTCTGGCATAACCCAGGACCCAGAGGGGCAGCTAAAGTCTCCACCTAGCCGGCCCGCATCTCACTCTCACCAGTGGACGCTGTCCCGAGGCTGAAAGCCGGGGCTGCCTGCGATGCGGCGGCTGTGCTGACAGCGGCGTTGGTGGAGGCGGGAACGATCCCGAAGGCCGGGCCGGTAGACGCCGTCTGCGGCGGGGCGCTCCCCAGCGAGGCGAGGCTGAAATTGGGGGCTCCCGTCTGGGCCGCTCCGCCAAAGCTGAAGCCTCCCGTGGGGGCGGCGGTTGGGGCAGCCTGAGCCGGCTGTGGCGTCGTCGTGGCCGATGAGCCGAACACGAACCCTGTGGGTGTCGCGGCCGCCGCCTGGGTGCCCGCAACGCTGCTGCTGGAGCCGGAGCCGGCCAGTCCGCCGCCACTGGCCAGCGCGAAGCCGGTGGCCAAGGGGGCGCCCGCCGTGGCGCTCGAGGCCCCCAAGGTCAGCTTGGGCGCGTTGCCCCTGCAGGAGGGGAAAGAAGGGAGGCGGTGAGGCGGCTTCTCCGGCGGGGGCAGCCCCTCGCTCGCCTCCGCCCCCCCCCCGCCCGCCAACGTTCGCACGGAGCAACCCCCCCCCCTCACCCCAGCGTGAACACGCCCCCCGCGGGAGTCGCCGCCGCTGCCGCCGCGGCAGACGACGCCGGGGGCATCCCGAAGCTGAAGGCGGAGGGCTGCGCGGAGGCGGCGGGCGTCGTGAAGGAGAAGAGGCCGGCGGCGGGCTGGGCGGTCCCGGCGTTCGGGGCGGGGGAGCCGAAGCCGAAGGAGCCGCCGGTGCCCGCGCCCGACGAGATGGCCGAGGAGAAGGAGAAGCCGGCGGGTGCCGCGCTGCTGCTGGGGGTGCCGCTCGCCGTCTTGGGTGTCCCGAAGCTGAAGCCGCCGGTGCCGCCGCCTGAGCCGAAGCCGAACTGACTCATGGCGCGTCTGTCTGGGCCCGAACAGCCTCGCCGCTGTCGCCGCCGCCGCGCTTCCTGATGACGCTACGCGCCGGAAGTAGCGGCCCCGGAAGCCGTGCCGTTGCCGGGCAACGCGGGACGCGGCGGTGCAGAGCGGCCATGGCGACGCGCGCTCCCCTCCCGGCCGACTCGCTGCTGGCGCTGGCCGAGCTCCTCTCCTGCGACCCGGGGGACAGCGACGAGGACAGCGCGGACGCGGTGAGTTCCGGCCCGGGCGCCGTGGCGGACGGTGGGGCGCCCCGGCCTGCCTGCCTGAACCCGCCGCTTTCTCTCCTCAGGCGCAAGGCCCCGCGGGCGGCCGCTCCGGCCCGGGGAGTATCGGGCCCCTGAAGGCTGGCGGCGCCTCGAGTGAGTCGGCGAGGGCGAGAGGGAGGGCCCGCCTGTCCTCAGCCTGCCCGTCGGCTCCCGGAGGCCGCGGAAGCCCCGTCTCACAGCCCCGTCTCTTCTCGCAGCCGCCCCGCTGACGCCCGTGGACGGCAAGGCCATCTGGAGCGCCGAGGAGGTGCCCGAAGGGAGCGCGGGCGACGCCTCGTGGGACCCCCGGGAGCAGCCGCAGTACGTCCCCGCGGCGCAGCTGGAGAAGCGGCCCTCTTCCGAAGTGCGGCCATCCCGGGGGCTGCCCCCTATAGCCTTCCTGGACGAGCCGGGGAAGGAAAGCCAGCGGGCCCTGAGCCAGCCCGATCCAAACCGGGGCTCGAGGGGCGGAGAGGGAGGGGTCAACCTAGGACAGGATTTCCCACTGATTTGCTGCTCTGCCAGTTTTTCCTCTTGGTTTGGGAGTGGCTCAAATGGGGAGGATAAGCAGGGGATTTCCCTTTGTGGGGAAAAAGCATCCACTCCTCCATAGATGGTCTGAGAAAGGATGTGGCTCTGTGAAGCATCCACTGACTCCCAGTTCTTTACAGGTATGAGATTATGTTCAAGCAGCACGTGACGGCTGAGGATCTGTTCCTAGGCATGAGCAGAAAGGACCCCTCCACTGCCTGCTGCGAAGACATGCTGGTAAGAAGTCTCTCTGGGCGGGTCCTTCCAGCCTTTTCACAACAAAAGCTACAGGGTCTTGTTGGAGTTGTGAATTTCAAAAGTTTGGCAACTGTCCTTTCTCTGTGTGCATTATTATGAAGCGTCTAACCTCTAACATTTCATACGTCTGAGATGACTCTTTCTCTGCCACCTGAACTGCTGTGCCTAAATATTGGAGGATATCCTTTAGCCTCCCTTTTCCTAGTCAAAGGATGCCCCCAGCTTTGGCAAGAGGTTGTGCAGTGATTCCAGAACCTCTCGCTTTGTTCTGTGGTTTAAAACAGAAAAGCGACAGCGTAACACCTCTTGCATGCCTCCCTTCCTATTGAAAACAAGGTTGGATGTACGAAGGAGTCATTTAACGTAAGTAATCTCTTTTCCTCACTTTTTCCAATTTCAGATTAAGATTAAACTGCCGGACACAAAAGCTTCGGATATTACCCTTGATATACAAGAAAAGCTCCTTGATTTTCGGAGTCCCCAGAAGTACGCTGAAGAATTTATTTTTCGTGAGAGAGTTCTTATATTGCCTTTAGACAATAACACTCCAATAATATTTGGGATGTCTTGGCCGTGAGGTTGGAGCTTCAGAGCAAGCAGAAGCAGATATCTGCCTTCTCTTGATGCTGGGATTAGTCTCTCATGCCACAGGCCTATGGAGCATAGTAATTTCTTATTGGGACAGTCTCTGAGCTTTATATGCCTCCTCTCTCTGATTCCCCCCCCTTTGTGTTCTGACCCCCCCCCCTCCTCCGTCCAGGAAAGAAAGCTAAAACCCACGTAACTAAAAAGGTTTCTTTTAATCAGTCAAGACTCGTTGGCTGCAAGCCAGATAAACAAAGAGATAAGCACTCTGGCAGCAAGTCCTACAAAGCTTGGCAGCAATGCACACAAACTCTGGCAGCAATCCAGCCTGCCAAGTTTGTTTCTGGTTAGTCCTTAACCTGAACGTTGACTTCTGCCAAAAGGTCGTGGCACAAACAGTCTCTTTTATAATCAGGCGAGGATCTTAATCAGCATCAGCTAAATGCAATCATCTCCTATCATTACACAGTTGTTCTTGCTGCCGAGTAGCCCTTCGACGGCGTGCATCCCGAAACAACTCACAGGTGTTTTCCTGAACACTCCCTCTGATCCAAGGCTCCTCCGCCACCTGGTGGCCAACCAGTCTCTCCTCACCCTGCTCGGAGTCGGCACCCTGTCCGGGGTCCTCCACCTCCTCCAGGGCCGACTCATAAGACCCCTCGGTGTCGGAGTCTGGCGGCAGCTCCAACGAGCCGGGCCACAACACTTTGCTTCTGGTGTTTACCTTTCTGCTAGTAATGGGGAAGTGGGGGAGTTGATTTTGCATGTAGCAATCCCTGCCCCCGCTTCTTCATGCCTCCCTCAATTTCAGTTTGGATGGTCTGTTTTCCAGGCGGCTCCTTTTGCATCTGCCTCATCCAGTGGACGCCACCAATGGGAAAGCCTGTTTTCTGTCTGAGCAGGCCACACTGGAAGTCACTTTGAGGATGAAGCGAGAATTGGATTTCATCAACTTTTCGTGAAGAGAAAGAGGGAATCTGTCCCCCCGCCGAGAGGTGCAAGGGGAGGTTTTCTAGTTAGGTAATTGAGAGGAGAAGAAGGAGAATATCTTGCCACCAATTCCAAAAAACTACTGCAGCATCCAACAGGCCGCCTTTCCTGCACCAGGAGACCTTGAAGTCTGGCTGTCCTACTTCCTTCCTCTTGAATTCTGACATTGGCATTTTTCTAGGAGGCCTCTGGTTTCTCCATTTTTGTTAAATGTTGCTTCCTTGGGGAGCCCATTTCTCCAACATCAGGAGATCAGCATGTAGGGGGCAGCAGAGGCAAGATGGGGGTCATAATTGCTGAGCTGCTGACTACTCAGACTTCTGTACTGTTGATAGATAATAAAAGTCCCGCCCTTTCATGTCTGTGCCCACATCTACCCTTTGCAGAAGTCTGCCCTGGCCAGCATAGGAGGGGCTTCCTTTCAAATGATGCCTATTGGCTTTCTGGGCATTTGCAATGGAGCAGGGAGCTAAACAAGCTGAGGCTTGTTCCGAGAGATGCTGACCTCTCTGCTCCAGCAAGGCACCTGGGGTTCAGTGAAGAATGAGCACAGACTTCCACTGCATAAAGCCAGCATTTTGCAGAGCAGTGTTTCCATCGGGAGGGCCCAGGTTGCAAGCAAGCCCACAACTTGAAAACCACATAGGGGAAGGAGCTCCTGCTGCTGTGTGGTTCGCAGCAGAGGGGGAATGTGTGGGCAGATGAGAGCTTGTTCATGGCCGCCTCAATAGAGTGGGACAACTTGCAAGACATCTGTCATCTCCCAGTAACCAATGAAGCCCTACTTCATATTGGTTCTATTTAAATGATGACATTCAGGTTTCATCAGGGGAGGCCAGGTAAAAACAGATGACGACAGTAAAAAGGAGGGTGGGGTTAAGTCAGCAGAAGGACATTGTTAATGTTGACCAACTTTGAGGCAGGGCAAGGAGGGGCGTGTGACACATTGATACCCTGCCTCTTTTGGAAATGCCTGTCAAATTCCCGGAGCCACAAAGTTATTCAGCACAGCATCAAGAAGCATTGCCAGGGCAGTGGGAACTTGGATTGGGCCTGCCGAATGAGAAGGGGAGAGAAGGACACAACATCAGGATTGGAGGGAAGTGGCAAAAAAGGCAGAAGAAACCCTTACAAAGGAAAGCGATCGACTTTTCAAAATGCCAGTTACTAAATATGCACACTCCCAAATCCATTCAGCACCTAAACCCCCTCCTGTGTGTTACACCCTGCACACCAGAGGTGGGTTCCTACCAGATCGCACTGGAACCGGTTCGTCAAATCTACCGAACCGGTTAGAAGAGGTTCCACCAGTGGACCTGGACAGCAGGCCACACCTACAGAAGAGGTTCCAAACAATTTTGAAATCCACCACTGACACACACACACACACAGACTGAGAGAGAGAAAGAAAGGAAGAAATAAAGAAAAAAGAAAGAAAAAGTGAGAGAGATGAAAGAAAAAAGGGACAGAAATGGGAAAGGAAGGAAAGAGAGAGAGAGAAAGAAAGAAAACACATGGCCAGCAAGCCACTCCCACCAGGTCACATGGCCGGCAAGCCACTCCCACAAAGGAGGCCACACCTACAGAAGGTTCCAATTTTTTTGAAATCCACCACTGGCCCCCGCCCCACACACACACAGCGAGAGACAGACAGACTGACACAGAGAGAGAGAAAGAAAGGAATAAATAAAAAAGAAAGAAAAAGTGAGAGAGAGATGAAAGAAAAAAGGGACAGAAATGGGAAAGGAAGGAAAGAGAGAGAGAAAGAAAGAAAGCACATGGCCGGCAAGCCATTCCCACCAGGTCACATGGCTGGCAAGCCACTCCCACAAAGGAGGCCACACCCACAGAGTAGGTTCCAAAAATTTTTGAAACCCACCACTGCTGCACACTCTGGAGCTTCTCTGAGATGGTGACAGCAGTGAACCAAAGTGGAAGACTAATCCTTCTATCTGAGTTTGCCCAGCTCCAGGTCCAAGCACTCATTTTTCCAAGGAAGAATTTGCTCACCCAATTCTCTCTAGTCACTGGTTGGACTGAACCAATTCCAACCTCCAACCAGAGCCTGGGAGAGTCAAAACTCTTCGTTTGCCAAGCCTCTAGCGTGACCCTGCCCAGAAAGGCCCCTGGGCGGACTTAAGGGGAGAGCTCGAAGTGCTGCATTGCTCTGCTCTGGCTAGTCTCCGGAGCCCCCTGCTCCCCTGGCCCACCTGCTCTGTGTGGGCCAGGATGAGCCAGACTTGCTATCTGGAGTAAAGGAAATCCAACTGGTGGGATCTGGAGGCCTGGATGTTTGGAAGGGTTCATACGGTTTGCACTCTTCAGAAATGGTTGAACTTCGGGTTATTCACTTGTGGGTGATTGTGGAGCCCCCTCATTTTGCTTTAGTTTTAATTTGTTCTGCTCCTTGGGGATGTTCTATCTGTTTTCCTTTACATGTTGCTCTTTTGATGGACTTTTCTTTTTATTAGGTCGTTTTTTTAAAAAGTTGTTTTAGGAGTCTAGTGGTCCACTTCAGGAAACTCAGTTTCACAGCAATTCTCAGCTCCAAGGAGCTTACCATCCACAAGTAGAAGAACTTGGCTTCGGCTCTCCTTGTTTTGGGTGGGTGGGAGGCAAGGGACAGTCCAAGAGCTGGGCCTCCTTAGAGGCAAAGGAGTTGGTTTATGTCTTCTCTAGAACCTGGAAACAGGGACCCCTCAGCAGCAAGCTCCACGTACTTGGGACGTGCTCCCCGGCTCAGCCCCCCCCCAACCTCCACTACTGCTCGGTGCCACCATCGTCCCTCAGAACAGACAAACAGCAAAAGGGGAGGGGGAGTTGTCAGGCATTGCCTCCTTCAATATCCAAGAAAGAAAAACCTCATAGAGATAAAGTACTTTTACTAGATATGAACTGAAAGCAGCAGAAAGGAAAGCAAGATCTGAACCAGAAAGGCACGAACAAGTACATATCAAATGATTGCTCAGCCCCCTCCTTCCGGTTACCCCAGCCCAGTGTCCAATCTGCAACTCCCTGAGGTGTCATGTGGGGTGCATCTTCAAAAAGCCTCATCAGGTTGGTATGTGAGACTGTTGGCCTTGACCAAGTCTAAGCATCAACCATCAGCAGGCGCAGAAGATGGTGAGAACAAAACTCCCTTTCCCAATACCATGCCCCCACCCTCTTCCGTTTCTATGGCAGAGCCGACAGCAAGCAAGCAGGGTGCTTCTCTGGGCCTGATTCCTCTGCCCCTTCCCCAGGAGCTCCCATGTCAAGATAACATCTTTCATTGTGGCTGAAGCAGCAGCCATGAGACCCAGGCCTAGGCCAGCCCCTCCTGGCCCAAGGGCCGCCTCTGCCTTCCTGGGCTGAGCTAGACTACCAAGAATAGCAGCCTGCCTGCCCCCTAATTGGTGGGGGGGGGGAGGAAAATGAGGAATTTCTAGACTGGCCTGCCTTCCCCACAAGGTGTTGCATCCCCCCCCCCTTTCCTCCCCTCCTCCTCTCTCCCCCTCCCGGTGGAGATTCGAACCCTCACCACCCTCCAGGCCTTCAGCAAAGCCCTTAAAGGAGCCAAGGTGGCGCAGTGGTTAGAGTGCAGTACTGCAGGCCACTTCAGCTGACTGCTATCTGCAGTTGCTGCTGTTCAAATCTCACCGGCTCAAGGTTGACTCCGCCTTCCATCCTTCCGAGGTGGGTGAAATGAGGACCCGGATTGTTGTTGGGGGCGATATGCTGACTCTGTAAACCGCTTAGAGAGGGCTGAAAGCCCTATGAAGCGGTATATAAGTCTAACTGCTATTGCTATTAAAACCTGGCTGTTCCGACAGGCCTGGGGCTAAAGAGCTTTTGCCCCCTCTCGAATGGTATGGTTGTTGTGTGTTTTAAAATTGTGTATTGTTATGTTTTGTCTTTTATCCCCTGTCTGTACCCCCTTCCCTGACCGAATTGTGAGCCGCCCTGAGTCCCCTTGGGGGGGGGGGGGAAAGGGCGGCATATAAATGAAATAAATCCTAATCCTCCCTGCCATCCGATTTGGAAATTAAGGCTGGCTTCCCCGGGGCGCTCTCCATCGCAGAGCTCATAGCCTCGATCGGAAACCTACGAAGAGGGGTAGGGGAGCACAGGAGACGCGCTCGCATTTTCCCATCCAGACCACTTCAAATCTACAACGCCGCTTTTTCAGAATGCTGCGCCAAACCCTTTTCTGGGGTTGGGGAGGAAAGCCACCCTTCGCGGAGGGCCATCCACAGCAGAGGCGCCATCCACGGGGGGGCAGAGGTTGGTGGGTTTCCTCCTGCCGCTGACGTTGCCTCGCTGCCACCTGGCAGGTCGAAGTAGGGGAGACGGTCCCTCTTTCTCGCGGGGGGGGGGGGCGCCCTCCTGGAAGGGATCTCGCCACTCCCGCTTCCCCTCGGGCGCGCTCCCCGGGGGACAGATGTTAAACTCTGCCCCCCCCCCCGGAACAGGGCAGCGAACGGCGAGCATCCCGAGCAAGGGGAGGGGGGGAGCAGCAGCAATCAGGGCAGGGGATTCGGCCGGTGCGAGGCGCTTCGGGGAAGAGCCAGGGAGGGTTCTGACGCCGCCGTCTTCCGCGCGCTCTCCGCCCTCCCCGCTCGCGTCAGTCCACCCGCCGTCGCCGCCGCCCTGGCCGCTTAGGCCCGGTGGCGTTCCGGGAAGCCGCGCCAGTCCGTCCGTCCCCCCCCCCCACGCCGCGCGCGCCGCCGTCTGTCCAAAGTGCCGCCGCCAGCCAAGGCCGAGCATGGAGCGGTCCAAGACGGGCATCCAACGCCCTGTCGCAACCTCGCGCCGTCCCCGTAGAACCGCAGCGGCGGGAGCGAGTGCCAGGTAGGCCCCCCCCCCCGGTTCTCTCTTTCTCCGTCCCTCGCGGAAGAGGGCTGCTTGGGGCCGTCGGGGAAGCCGTCGGGGAAGCCGTCGGGCGGGCGTCGAGGGGCGATGCTTGGGCTCGAGGGAGCGGCGGGGCGCACCACGCCCCCTTTGCGGGCAGCCCTGCCCTCCGGCTGCGGTCAGTCCCCGGGAAGCCCTCCCGCATGCCGCCCCGAGCTGGCCGCGCAGTTCTCCGGGTGCCGTCCCGTTCCGTGGAGCGCGGAAGGCAGAGGAATGAAGCCAGTGATGGAAGCCTTTCCCCGGCAAGCCGCTGCACCTTGCGGTCCCCTCGGTTCCACGGGCTAGCTCTGGCTCTAGCCCGGGCCGGCCAATAACGTGCGGTTTTCTCTGGGGACGCGGGGATACCGGCTGGTGGGAAGTTGCTTGCGGCTCCGCCTCCTCTCCGAGCGGGCCTGTCCCCTCTCTCTCCCCGGCCAGAGCGCTGCGGTCTCCGGAGCCCCTCCCGAGCGAAAGAGAAAAAGGACTTCTCTCCTTGAAGCAGCGCTCATGGGAGAGAGCACCGGGGCGGCGGCAGAACTGGGCTGCCGGCTGCAGGGAGCTTTACCGCGGGCCATTCTTTCTTCCAGCCCAAATTTAGCCAGGTGAGTCTGCCTGCCCTCCTGTTCGCTGCCCAGCCTGCCTTCTGGCGCCGCGTTCCTCCCTTCATTCCTTAGGATAAGTCGCGGGCGGCGGCCCTCTCCTCTTTACCCCGGTACCTCCGCGGCTCAGGTGATGCTGGGAAAGGAGCGAGGGGGGGGGGCGTCAGAAGCCTCCTTTGCGACCCCTACCTCTCTCCTCCCCAGGAGAAAGGAGCGGCCTTCACCCCCCACCCACCTCCCAGGCAAGGGAAAGAGAGCTTGGCCGCCTGGCCGGGCACTTGCGCTGTCCTTAGCAGGGGTGTCCTTGTGTTGCTACCTGCAAGGCTTCCAGATCGAGGGTTGGCCCGGGTGGGAGCCTGAGACAACCCCCCCACCCCGCTTATCCTCTCCGGATCTGGAAAACTGGGCGGTGAGGAGCGATTCCCCCCCCCAGCCACGGAGGAGAGAGGGGTCTCTTTGGTGGACGCTGCTGGGTGGGGGGGGAGAAGCGCGTGCCGGCCCCTCTTGCTCTGCTGCTCTCCCAGTAACCGGACAGAAATTCCAGCCCGCCTCTTTCTATTCAGGGTGGGGGGGCGTCCTTTCCCATATTCTCAGTTTTTGGCTGGGGGAGGGATGTTGTGCAGGGGGAGGGGGGCCACTAGCTGAGCTGAGCATCAGGAGGTCTGGCGGTTGGCTATGATGCTGTGGAGCAGGGGGGGGGGCTACGCTGGGGCCTTCTCTTGGGTTGACCAGGCAAGGCAAGTAAGCAGGTGTGATGGGGAAAGGGAAAAGGAGGGCCAGCCTGAGCCGGCTCCTGCATTGGGGGGAGCCTTTCTTGTTATTTGTTTAAGAATTTTTTTTTTTTAAACAAACAAGCACAGACAAACATAAAACCATCTCCCAGTTACATCCAGTGTGTCAATTGGTTACAAAACTTTTGTGCATCCTCTCCCTAGTCTTCACTTAGCAATTTATATAGAATCTCATATTATCAGTCTGGTATATACTGTATGTATATAGTTATTATCATTGTTAAACATTTATTTGACTATATTATTTCATTTTATGTGAGATATTCTTTTTATAAATTTATATTAGGGCATTTCGTTACATCATCCTAAAATCCATCCAGTTAGCAGTACCTCTTTATGTTATATTCTCTATCATCCCATTATCTTTGTATTGTAAAACTCTCTAGCATATTTCAGCCCTTCTGTAAGAACCCAGTCGGTTCAGCTTGGGGGTGCTAAGGGAGGGAATCGGGAAGGGACTGCCAGAGCACAGAATTGGCCACGCACTCTGAAGTGCCATGGGCCACTTCAGTAAAGATTCCCACCCCATCTGATAACCTTTAAATGTGGCCCATAGGTTAGCACAATGCCTGTTGCATCATTACCTGCACACAGTTCACCGACAAATGCGTGCTAGTCAAATGCACGCCGACAAAACCGCGCCAAGAAAACCGGGACATCACAAAATCGTGCGCCATCAAAAATCAACAATCAACAAACTAGGACGCGAAAACAACCTTAAAACCCATCCACCCTAAACCTAACCCTAAGCCTAACCCTAAGCCTAACCCTAAGCCTAACCCTAAGGCTAACCCTAAGCCTAAGCCTAACCCTAACCCTAAACCTAAACCTAACCCTAAACCTAACCCTAAACCTAACTCTAAGCCTAACCCTAACCCTAACCCTAAACCTAAACCTAATCCTAATCCTAATCCTAACCCTAATCGCAATTTTGACATCGCAGTTTTGTCGGTGCGGTTTTGTCGGTGCGCATTTGACTAGCGCGCATTTGTAGGTTCACACCTGCACACTTGTGCATATTTACTCTTTTAGCGTGTTTCTTCTAAATCATACGTACTGGTAGACAATTTAGATGAGGATTTTTCTGATAAAAGGAAGTCATTGGTATGGTGGAGTCAGAAAAAAACAGCAAGGATCCTCCACCAAAGCCACAAGCCAGAGAGAGACTGAGCTGGTAGCTGTGGAGCTGAAGGTGGCCGTGCTCTCACTTCCTGGGGTGTGTGTGATCTGTGTCATTTTATTTCAACCATGAAGAGGTTCCCCCTTTCCTCACAAAATGAAAACAAAAAGTTTGGGGCTTGCGTGAAAAAGGGGGGTTTGAAGCACATTGTGAACCGAATTGAAATCTTGGTTTTAATCCATTTAACCCTGTTGGTCAATGGCTCCTTCCTCTGGACCCCTCCCAATGAAGATGGCCTCTGGGTCTGTTAAACACAACTGCAAAAATGAACAATCATATAACTAATAAAGGTGTTTTTGGCTGTCAAGAGATGGCTAAAATCCCCAGTTTTGCATTTAAATTGGGTTATTTGGGTATATATTTTAAAATCTGAGGTAGCTATAACTCCCTCCCTCCCTCACATACATACATACATACACACACAAAAGTAATCTTTCTCATTACTGAACTCTCTCATCTACCATCCCTAGTATAACATTATGTGGGGCTGGGGGTGGGGAAGGCTCTGGACAGCCCATATTTCTGTTTGCCTTGCCTCGTGCCAGTTTACCACTCAGTCTCTTTCCCCCAGGATTGGTGGGGTTTTTGCAGCTAGAGACCACCTTCTTCCAGAGAAGAACAAGGCAGGGAAGCCCACCCATTTCCTGCCTGGCACCTCACAGGCCCCCTTTCACTTTCTGGCCCTTGAAATGTGGGTGGGTGGGGGGCAACGCCAGGCTCTGCTGGGCATGAGAGGGCAGTATCCTTGGCAGAGGCGAATAAATACCCCTCTGCAGTGGCTAGAAAGAGATTTGAAAGACAGAATGAAGCAACGTCTAAGCTTCTTTGGATCATGAAGGAAATAGTCAAAATATAACTTCTCCCTTTCCTTTGTTCCTTGTTATCCTTTCTCCATCTCCACGAAGCAACTATACAGCATATTGTTTTATTCTTTTGGTTTCCTTTGGAAAAGACATGGCCCCTCCAGCTATCTCCTTCTGGCTCTCATCCTTCCTGACAGCTTCCAGCCTGTCCCTCTGGGCTTCTTTCGAGGCCAATTTCAAGGTCCTCGTTTCGTCTTCCTGTTCTTCAGACCTTAACCAAACTTTTTTTTCTTTGAGAAAATTTTTTATTGTTTTAATTAAACAGAAAGATTTTTTTTAAAAAATCATCTTTCGTTAACATCTTGTTGAAAGCGTATCGATTGGTTACAAATATATTCCGTGCGTTTCTTCCACAGTCCTTACATATACTTCATTCAAATCATGTTGTACATTTTAAATCAAGAAAGAAAAGTTATGTATTTTACTATCCCTGTACCATAATTCTCATTTGGTTACCGTTGTTTAAACATGTTTTTATCTAGAATCATTTATATTAGACGACACAACCATCTACTGGCATTCATTTGCAATTTCAATAGAGTCTCAAGTACCATTACACCTTTATGACATGTTCTAAAATTAATTCGGTTAAGTAGGATATCTGAGCATTCCCCCCACTCCGTAACACACCTGTATGTATAATTAAATATTGTCCATTAACATTTCATTGTTATTAATGTAGTTAACTAAAGGTTATTTACTAATTATCTCTCCTCTCCAGGCCCACACAATATTATAACTTTATAACCGTCTTTAAACTGCTTTACTCTTTTGATTTCCTTTGAAAAAGACACCGCCCCTCCAGCTATCTCCTTCTGGCTCTCATCCTTGCTGACAGCTTCCAGCCTGTCCCTCTGGGCTTCTTTCGAGGCCAATTTCAAGCTCCTTGTTTCATCTTCCTGTTCTTCAGACCTTAACCAAACTTTTTGTGCAGTCAATTTTGCTTCTTAGCAATAGCAATAGCAGTTAGACTTATATACCGCTTCATAGGACTTTCAGCCCTCTCTAAGCGGTTTACAGAGTCAGCATATCGCCCCCACAATCTGGGTCCTCATTTTACCCACCTCGGAAGGATGGAAGGCTGAGTCAACCCTGAGCTGGTGAGATTTGAACCGCTGAACTGCAGATAGCAGTCAGCTGAAGTGGCCTGCAGTACTGCACTCTACCCGCTGCGCCACCTCGGCTCTGCCTCACTGGAATTGCTCATAATTCTTCTTTGCCTCACTGGAATTGCTCATAATTTCAAACTTTTTTTCCCCCTATCATCGTATGGTATAATTTCATAATTGCCCTGATTTTATTAAAATTACCTCTCTTGGAATGCAAGCCACGTACCTGATTGCTGAGTTCAGTTTCCCTTAAAATCAGGAATGTCCTTTGGTGGCCTCTTTCCGCTTTCCTGCTCCTGCTGCTTCCATGCATATCTCCCTTTAATTGGAAGGAACCTTCTAGATTGCTAGTCCTACTTCAGGTGTTCCATCAAGGCACCTCCAGGAAGGGCAGAGGGTCACCCACCCCAGCAAGAAATCTGTGGGAAGACAGGCCCCGCGGGATTCTGCCAACAGAGTCCCAGGAAGTAAAATTCCTCACGCCACCCTTTTCACACCTCTTGGGAAAATCTGTGATTTGCTTTGGGAAAATACCACCCACACTTTTAACAATTTTGTATGCACTCCTCTTCTCCCTTTATTTTTACTCAAATCATTTCTATTCATTCATTCAAGTTTGCCCACCTCATTCCCCTTCGGCTGCTTAACAGATTCGGAATACTTTGGAAACGCAGTATAATTCCTACTCCCTTTTTATTGTTTCTGCTCCTCATCATCTAATGAGATGTTCATTCTAGCAGGGCATTCACGGCTCCCTGTTTAAACCTTTAAAATATGTGTTGAAATGAAACCGCGGGGCGCACAGCAGAGACCGATGAAATGAAAGGCAAGCGTGGAAATTATTCTACAGTTCTTGGAGAGCCTTCTCCCAGTTCTATTAGCACTGCATTAGGAGGGGAGGAAAGGGCCCCCGGGGCCCCAGTCTGCAGAAGCACTTCTGGTAACAAACCAGAGATCTCTTAATCTTTGCTAAGTCTTATCTTGATGATTCAAAACCATCTGTGGAGAAGATTATCAAGATTTGTGCATTACAGTAAAGCGAACTACCCATCACCAGAACCAACCTCCATTTAGCATGATGAATGTCCCAATTTGGCTCTTCTAGAAGGAACTGGATTATCTCTGTATCAATTGTAAGAGGATCATGGCAATGTTTGTGGAAAATAACCCAACTTTCCCTTCACCATCCCCACAGCTTTTATTCCTTACTCGGTACTCTTGTGTTGAACTCCCTCTAATGTAAGGTGTATGTTCTCTTTTGCACTGTGTATTTAGAAACTATGGCTGTGCATGAAGACGAGCGTGCATGTATTCCTTCGTTCATTCAGTATTGTGCAGATACAATTGGTCCTCACAAGTGATTGAATGTGGAGAACAAAGAGGTGGAAGAATCTGTGCTTGTCTTGGAGCACTGGGTGCTTTTAAGGAAATGGCAGCAGGAAGAGATTTGACGGCATTGCATGGGAGAACAAATGAAAAAAAACGCCAGTGGGTTCAGACAGAAAATTATATTTAGGTGTCAATAACATTGAAAGCTGTAGATTGGGGTGCGCTTCTTTATCCATAGGATGAAAATATCCAGAACGACAGGGTAAATAGCAATAGTAAATATTTTCTAATTGTCTTGGATTGATAAACAACTGATTTTCAAGCAACTGAATTCTGCTAACAGTCAAGAATTTGTCACACTGAATAGTCCGTTTCCAGGCAACCTTGTTAGCTGGTGAACTAAAGCAGATTTTTTTTTTTTTTAACGCACATAGAATAAGTGGAATAAATAAAACAGGAAATGAAACAGTGGCTAGAAAGAAGTGGAGGAACCGCTCCAGCTCTCTAGATAGGCAAGAAGGATCCCCCGTGCTGGCAGTAAGGCGAGCTCCGATGCACGAGTCTCCATCCCCTGCAAAAAGCTTTGCGCATCAGCCACGATTCTCTGGAGGATAACATGAAGCATTGCTGGCCAGAGCCTTCTATTTTAGGCTGTGAAGGACTCGACCGGTCCTCTCCTGCCATTAGCTCTGATACAGGCTGCTTGCCCAAAAGAGGCAGGGAGGGAGGGGGTGGCACTATCTGCACCCATCCTTTCTCAGGCTGTCGGTCAACTGTCAGATCCAGAAGAGTGGGGGACCAGCCTGTCTGTTGGGCAGCTTCAGGAAGTGAAGCTATCCTATGGGACTCCAAGCAGCCCACAATCAGGCTAGTGACCACCCATGGGAGCTCTGCAGCCTTTCAGACAGCAACTGCCTGCAGAGAGGTATCTGTGCTGAACAGCCACGCGGGAATCGGGGCCAAAGGGCATGTGGCACCGCCAGGCCAAGGCTGACCCGAGGAGTCAGTTTCTTACAGTATTCGGCCCAGGCGTTTGGTGATAAATGTGGCTGCCCCTGCATTAAGAAACAATTTGGTAGCCTCAGAAGAGCCTTATGGGTCTCTCCTTGCTCTGAGCTGTCCCCCCCAGATTTCTCTGCTGTAGGGTTGGGGATTTGGCAATCCTCCCCCTCCTCCCCCCCCACTGCCTGTCCTCTAGTTTCTCGAGCACAGAATTTGGACACCTGCCGTCTTTCACAGGCAGCTGGAGAGTTGGCAGTTTCTAGCCCAGATCTGCAACGGCACTGCAGCAGCGGACAAGAATCCCTCTCTTCCAGCAAAAAAGATCCAGGCTCTCCGGGACAGATTCCATTTTTTTAGAACCCACACGAGGGATGCAAAAAAATTCCGCGAGGCTTCTTGTGCTCCTTAGGCAGAGGGTTCCACCACAATACCGCGAAGCCCTTATCCGCGGAGACATAAGCGCGAAGGGCTAATCCGCGCCGTTGAAGTGCTAAGGAAAAACGCGACCCTACCGCGATGACATAATCGCGGAGGGCAAATCCGCGCCTTCCGAAGCACTCAGTACCCTAAACCTAACCCTAAACCTAACCCTAAACCTAACCCTAAACCTAACCCTAAACCTAACCCTAAACCTAACCCTAACCCTAAACCTAACCCTAAACCTAACCCTAAACCTAACCCTAACCCTAACCCTAACCTAACCCTAAACCTAACCCTAAACCTAACCCTAAACCTAACCCTAAACCTAACCCTAAACCTAACCCTAAACCTAACCCTAACCCTAAACCTAACCCTAAACCTAACCCTAACCCTAACCCTAACCTAAACCTAAACCTAAACCTAAACCTAAACCTAACCTAACCTAAACCTAAACCTAACCCTAAACCTAACCCTAACCCTAAACCTAACCCTAACCCTAAACCTAACCCTAAACCTAACCCTAAACCTAACCCTAACCCTAAACCTAACCCTAAACCTAACCCTAAACCTAACCCTAAACCTAACCCTAAACCTAACCCTAAACCTAACCCTAACCCTAAACCTAACCCTAAACCTAACCCTAACCCTAAACCTAAACCTAAACCTAAACCTAAACCTAAACCTAACCCTAAACCTAACCCTAAACCTAACCCTAAACCTAACCCTAAACCTAACCCTAAACCTAACCCTAAACCTAAACCTAAACCTAAACCTAAACCTAAACCTAACCTAAACCTAAACCTAAACCCCCTAACCCTAAACCTAACCCTAAACCTAACCCTAAACCTAACTCCTAAACCTAATCCTAACCCTTACCTTAATTTAAATCAGCTTTCTGCCACGGCGCCGTTTTAAAGCGCCCTTCTGTTGCCGCGCTGTTGTCGCGGAGGTGATGACGCACGGTGATGACGTCACGGCTTTAGCGACGCGATTTTATCACCGCTATTTTGACGAGCGCGGTTATGTCGTGCCACGAGGCAGAGCTATGAAGGTTCAGAATCCCCCGGGGAACCCCGGGAAGGCCTGGGCATGTGAATCAAACCTCAAGGTTGAAAACCTCGTGAAATGAAAGGTTCTCGCTTCTCTTCATCTCAAGAAAAGGACATCAATCCCATCTCCCCCTCCTCCCCACCCCGAAAAATGGTTATCAAGACGAGAAGCATCGTCAACCTTTAAGGCAAATTAAGCATACAGGATCATAAAATGCCAGGGCTATAAATGCACCTTTTAATTAATTCATCGACTATAATAGCTGAAATCATTATATAACTTATCAGAGGAATAATTTGTGGTGTTCTATGCTTATAACTGTGAGACACATTAAAAAAAAACTAAAGTAAATATAACATAGCTTTTGGGTCAATTAAAAACAGGACTTGGGGATTTCCCCCCTGCTCTGTGTAGGAAACTCTAGACTTAAAAAAACAACAACACCCTAATCCTAACCCCAGATCACAGAGGATGAGCCTATCTTGTCCATTTGGCCTGTTTCTGGAGTGGGACCAGATAGGACACTTGATGCAATGTATGTGTAATCTGTTGGTCCTCCTGGACTCACAACTCCTGCTTGAAGAGCCAGTGGCAGTCATGGCGAGGAGGGCCTTTGCACAACTGCAACTTGTGCGCTAGTTATGCCCTTTTCTGGACCAACAATCCCCATTCACAGTCACTCATGCCCGACTCACTTCCCGTCTTGATTATTGCCATCTGCTTGACATGGGGCTGCCCTTGAAGAGATCCGGAAGCTCCAGTTGGTGCAAAAATCCAGCGGGCCACATGGTTTTATGCAGATCCCGGTGTGCACATGTATCACACCTCTCCTGCAGGAGCCGCATGGGCTGCTGATTTGCTTCAGGGTGCAATTCAAGGTGCTGGTTGTTACCTTTAAAGCTCTTCATGGCTTGGGACCAGGTTATATTGTGGCCCACGAGCAGCCAGAAGATTCGGACAGTGAGGAGGTTGGGGAGGAAGATTGGCCAGTCCTGGAGTCTGGGGAAGGCTCTGATGAGGGCTCTGTGTCGGAGGTAGAGGGGGGCCCAGAGCCGTATGCCAGTTATCAGCTGCCTTCAGAGTCAGACATCAGTGAGGCAGAAGAACAGCTGGAGCCTGTTCCCAGTGTGCGCATGCACAGAGTTGCCAGACAAAGGGAACAGCTAAAGAACAGAGGTCGACTTAGGAGTAAGGCCACAGGTAGACGGTGAATGGCCCCTCCCAGAGGAAATAAAAGAGGCAAAAGGGGAGTGGAGTTTGCAGGAGACAATGAATTTGCTTCATTGGTTCATGACTCTTCGAGACCCCTTGCCAAGTTTTGCAGATATCAGCCTGGCAGCTCTCCAAGCCAGATAAGGTCTGTAACTGTAAATCCTCCCTGGAAAGACTTTGCTGGATGTGAATGAGCAGAACTCACAGTCAATTAATAAAAGGGTTTTGGCGCGACAAGGAGTTTGCTTCAGGTTCTTGGGAAGCCTCGGTCAGAACAGGTGATCTGAGGGACCGTCTCTTGCCAGTCACATCTACCTGACCCATCAGAGCAGGGAGGCAAGGAATGTTGTGGCTCCCATCCCCAAGGGAGATATACCTGGTGGGATCCAGAAGAAAGGGCCTTCTCCGTGGTGGCTTCCTCTCTCTGGAACATCATTCCCCCAGAAATTAGAATGCCCCCCTCTAACACTCTTCTGGAAGGTGATGAAGACATGGTTCTGCCAGAGGGCCCTGGGGAACCCAGAGTGGGATGGAGCCCATTAAATGGCTCGTGTGATGTGCTGTCTCTGAGGCAGAGGGTGGAGGGGGTATTTTATATTATGTTATGTTACATTATTTTATTTTATATTTTATTAGTTTCATTGTTTTAAATGAGGTTTTATTGTTTCAAATGAGGTTTTATATTCTGCAAGCCATCTTGAGTTGCCATGTTGAAATAGGCAGCAATATATACAGATAAATACATATTCAATAAATAAATAAATATGTTTTGGATATAAACCCACCCCACAGTCTTAGCTAAGTCCCATTTGACTGAATTTAGGGAGGTCCATCTGCCAGGCCACTTTCTTCCACTTCACCAGCACTCACCTTTCCCCAAGTCTCATGAGCTATATTTATTTTTATTACTTTTTTTAAAAAAATTAAAAGTATTAATTTTAAATATTATACTTTAAAAAAATTAATGCATTCTCACGCCACCCGTCTCCCATATAAGGTGATTCTATATGGGAAGCAGGAACTCTGGAAACTGCAAAGCCATGTCCTCTGAAGCCCCCTGGGATGGTTTTGGAATAGGGTTGACTTGCTGCCCCCCTATCAAGCGATGTGTTCCCCTTGCTCTCCACTGTCCTCAACATGCCACCCTGGACTGAACCTTCCTGCACCTTCTGCTGGTGTCAATTCAGACCAGGCAACTTGGAAAGCATAGGGGGAGAAAATTATATTTTCGCTGTCTTACATGCTTTGCTCTCAACACTTTCACAAGCAAGCCAAACAATGCTGGCTTTCTCATTTCAGCACCCTGGCCAGCACCCTCTGTGGAGAGAACCCAGGCAGGAACTGGTGGGTTCTGGGTGGTATGGCCCAGTATGGGCGTACCGGTGGCAGAGCCGAACAGCGGCCACCATACCAGAACGGTGTTTCATTCCCCCCCCCCCATGTTCCTTACCTCTTTTGAGGGAAACGGGCAAAAATGTGCATGTGCGCATGCTATATGGCACCTGTGCAACATCTGCTGAGCCGCTGGGGCGTCGCAGAGCGGTGGCATGCGCAGCGCATGTGCCCAAGGTGGAAGCCCGACCCTGTCACAGTGTACCAGTTGCGATGGGATCCGGAACCCACCACTGCTATAAACAGAAGCCAAAACATAGAAGCTTTGTGGGTTTTCCCCCCCCTAAACTAGCCTTGAATAAAATTAACCAAAGTTACTAATTACTATCAAATTTAAAGTATTGACTATGATAGAAATATAATGGAGACATGAACAATTAATATTATCGCAAGTGTTAGTACTACTGCTATTATAGTGGTGGGTTTCAAAAATTGTTCGAACCTACTCTGTGGGTGTGGCTCCTTTGTGGGAGTGGCTTGCTGCCCATCTGACCGGATGGGAGTGGCTTGCCGCCCATGTGACCGGATATGAAGATGCCGACGACACTTGTCAGAACCGCCTTAAATTACCTCACACACAGCACTGGCATGCATAGAATATGATGCAAACTTGTTTTTTAAAAGGCATCTTTGGTTTGCGTTAAAACAACTTCAACACACGCAATGTTCTGATTGCACCACAAACGCAGCAGTCCTCCTTACCTTTCACAGAGGCCTGAGTTTTATAAATGAGCATGATAGTGTAGATAATCATCTCCAAGGACCAGTGGTAGGTTTCAAAATTTTTTGGAACCTCTTCTGTAGGTGTGGCCTGCTTTGCTGGGTTCACCGGTGGAACCTCTTCTAACCGGTTCGGTAGATTTGACGAACCGGTTCTACCAAATAGGTTCGAACTGGTAGGAACCACCTCTGTGCTATTATATTGAGAAGGTAGAATCAATAGGAAGGCCATGTAGATGGAGAACTATAAAGACTAAACATGAATGCCGACACGGAATATAATATATAATATAATTACTTTATATTGTTATGTAGGTTTTGTTTTTTCTTTTGTTGTGTGTTTTTCTTTCTTTTTTAAAGGTAAAAATGTTGAATAAAAACCATTTAAAAATAATAAATAAAACCATCCTACGGTGTTTCAGTGACTAGGATGTCTCTTGTCCTCCTAATGTACGATCCAAGCCCAACTCCTCTCACCAGGTCCTGCACAATGACATTTCTGAGTCTTTCCGGGGTCACGGAGGGGACTCCCTGGGTTATTGCTCTCCCTTCTGTTATATCCAATAGGAATATAACTATTGGATATATTCCTATTGGTCTCCGGACGCGCTTCAAGGTGCTAGTCGTTACTTTTAAAGCCCTACATGGGTTAGGACCGGGCTACCTGAGAGACCGCCTCCTGCCACTCACCTCCCAACGACCAACAAGATCGCACAGGTTGG
The DNA here is from genome assembly GCF_009769535.1 of Thamnophis elegans. NCBI lineage: Eukaryota > Metazoa > Chordata > Lepidosauria > Squamata > Natricidae > Thamnophis > Thamnophis elegans. Next base: position 54,662,587 of record NC_045552.1, read on the forward strand.
GCCTCCTCAGGGTGCTGTCAACCAGACAATGCCGCTGGCGACTCCCCAGGGAGGGCCTTCTCTGTTGCTGCGCCGGCTCTGTGGAACGATCTACCTGCAGAGATCCGTACCCTTACCACTCTCCCAGCCTTTCCGTAAAGCTGTCAAGACCTGGCTGTTCCAGCAGGCCTGGGGCTGTTGATTGATATCCAGCCCCGCTTAGATGGAATGGGTGATGTAAATTTTAATACTGTATTTTTTATTTCTATTTTTATTTTATTTTAAATGTTTCTTGTCTGTTGTGAGCCGCTCAGAGTCCCTATAGGAGTGGGCGCATACAAATTCTATTAAACTTGGAAACTAACTTGGGGGGAAAAACATCAATAGCAATAGCAATAGCAGTTAGACTTATATACCACTTCATAGGGCTTTCAGCCCTCTCTAAGCGGTTTACAGAGTCACATATCTCCCCCAATAACAATCCGGGTCCTCATTTTACCCACCTCGGGAAGGATGGAGGCTGAGTCAACCTTGAGCCGGTGAGATTTGAACCGCCGAACTGCAGTCAGCTGAAGTAGCCTGCGGTGCTGCATTTAACCACTGCGCCACCTCGGCTCCTTAAGCAACTTGACTACATTAATCAGAGCAATAACCACCCTAAAACTATAGAGAATCATACACCCAAGATTAAGAAAGCCTACATTATTCAACACGTTGGGTGGCCTGTGCAAGGGGTTGCTGGGAAACCAGCAGTCCTACTCATGCTGCCTGCCTCTAAACCTTTTAGGTCCTGAAAAGTGCAGGGCCTGTTTAAACAAACGGCCTCTCTCTCTCCCTACCCCCCTACCCCTGATTGCTAAATGCCCCCAAGCCACAACCAGAGCATGCAGAAAATTCCTTGCTTTCCATCTTTGCTCAGATGTTTGATCTCTCCCTGGGAGCTGACTTTCCTCCATTGGAGTCTGCTTCTCTTCTAAGCTCTCCAAGTCTCAGTCCTTCCCCAGTAGATCCCGGGGGTTCCCTGGAGGGTCGAGGAGGGGGGTAGAGGGAGGGAGGGAAGGAAGTCACTTCCCCGATGCATCTCTGCTGCGAAAGGACCTGTGAACCGGCAGCAAGCAGCTGCTTGGCACTTGCCAGAATTTCTCCCTCGCTCGCTCTTTTGGCCCCCGCCACGTTCTGGGGCTGAGCCAGGCTGAGCTTTTTAGATTCCGATCACAGATGGGGCTGGATTTCCAAGGCTCGAGAGCTCAGAGCCTCCCTCGCTCTTTCCACAGGCGCCGCCATCGCCAATGCAGCCAAGGAAGCAGCAGCAGTCGGAGCAGCGTGAGCAGGCCGGAGCAAGCTGTCCCTGCTCTTGGCTGCTGGATGCTGTCAGTGAGTATCTCGCGGCCAGAGGAGGCGCTGGGGAGGAGAGGGGAGGGTTCCAGCTGAGAGCTTCCTTGTGGGGAGGAGCAGTGGGGCAGTTCCTGGGAAGCCCTCGCTTGGGGGGGTCTCCTGCTGTGAGTGGAGGTTTGGTTGTGCCCGCATCGAGGGACCCTCCGAGCAGCCTCAGCTCTCAGATTTATTGGAGGAACGGACTTGCTGATATAGAATTCCTTGGCTGTATCCAACCACAAAGCTAGCATGAGAAGGAATGAGCCAGGGCGTACAGATACGAAGGGATTGTTTGCGTGAAAGTCTTCCAGAGAGGCAGGAAGGGGATTTCATTGCCTGGAAACTGCTGGGACTGGCATTCGATAGGCCTGTTCTTGAACCAACCAGAGCTTCCTGCTCTTCGTTCCTGGCTTTTATCTTCCGCTCTGGCACCCGTGTTCTGTCCCTGATAAGGAGCTCCACAGCATCTTTTATATATATATATATATATAATATATATATATATAGATAGATAGATAGATAGATAGATAGAGAGAGAGAGAGAGAGAGAGAGAGAGAGAGAGAGAGAGATAGATAGAGATAGATATAGATAGATAAATATAGATTTATTAGATTTTTATCTATTAATTTTTACAACCCCTGGTAAGCCCCAATTATGGGAGAAGCTAACTGCTTCCATCATCTGTCAATCGGCTCGTCACAAGAGTCCATCACGACAGAAACCAATGTTTTTACTGTGCCTTTAGATATAGATTATATAGATATATAGATCTATAATCTGTCAATCGGCTCATCACAAGATTGACAGATATGAAGCAGTTAGCTTCCTCCCATAATTGGGCATACCAGGGGTTGTGACACTAAAATATACCTTCTCCCTGGCTTCAGCTGATAAGGAGGAGCCTGTGGCTTAATGGTTAACACATCTGCTAAGATGCAATACAGCACAGATTCGAATCCCAGTAAGGGTATGGCTAGCTGATGAGAGCTAAATAGCTTGAAATGGATCTATACGTCTCCTTTGTTTATTTATCAGCACAAATACCACACACACACACACACACCATATATTAGACAGACAACATACATAAAAAACAAAAACAAACAAACAAACAAAAAAGCATCATACAGCATGTCGTTTGGTTACAGGTGTTTTAACATCCATATTCTCGAATAACATTTACCATCACAATTTTTCATCTAGTATAACTAAATACCTCACTTTCATTGTACAGTATATATTCAATTACAATTAGTATTATTTTTTTCCCCAATAAATCATAGTTCCCTTATTCTTGCTTATCTATTAATAACAGTATTCTTTATATTATCCCCATGTGGGAAAAAAAGATTTTTTTCTTTCTTTTTTTCTCTTTACCACCATTTATTTTATATCACTATTTTCCATTATGCATAATTCCACCAATCAACTATCAGGTATGCTTATGTTCATTGTTATCCTTGTACCTCATACCTTCAAACAGAAATCTTATTCCTTCATTTTTCAACAAATATTCTAAATAGTCGCTACATATATATCCAATTTTTAATTATTCCCTTATTATAATTATTTATCAACAAGATATCATTGCAATATTTCGTAAGGTTATACATTATATTACCAATCCTCTATCAAATATACATAAAATCGTTGTTATCCTTATCCTTTTTAAAGCAAAAATTCTAAAGTATTCAATTCATAGATGTATCGGTTTTTTCATTATATCGTTGTTAATCTATTTCACAGCATGATTGTGTTGTCATTTAACTCCTTCCGTTAAACATGAGTAACATTTTCATTTCCAAGTTTTTTCCCCCAGCCACTGTAAACAAATCCATAGCATCTTGTAGGTCTGCTTAGTCCAAGCAAGCATGGAAAACAGGCAGCTCCAGTCGGTCCTGGGGGTGGATCTACCCGCAGATCCGGACCCTTCCCACTCTCTCCTCCTTCCAAAAAGCACAAAACCTGGCTGTTCCGGCAGGCCTGGGCTGTTGACCCATGAAGAGGTCCAGCCCCCAGCTAAGTCGAGTGTATGGTGTGTTTCTTTTAAATTTGTTCTCGTCTTTCCCCTATTTTTTTTTCTGTTTTATCTTTGTATTTGTAAGCCGCCCGGAGTCCTATAGCAATGCTTTTTTTTCATTTTTCATGGGATTTCCTTCCTAGGGAACAGCCCACCTGAGGACTAGCTCCATGAAGTTGGTTGCTCTAGAAACAAACGGCTGAATGGAGATAAAGTCAGGCTCCCCCACCTTCTGAGCTGGGTACATTTGGAGAGGTTGCAGCTCCTGGCTGGCATTTTTGGAAAGGAAGAGAAGGAGAGCAAAGCTAGCCTTCGGGTGCTGCTCATGTGCGGGGGGGTGGGGGGTGGGATGCATTGTAAGGGGGGGGGGGGATCACAGGGGGGTCACCCCGCACTCCAAATATCATCCAAGAATTAAATCAGAATCCAAGGCAGAACTTTCCTCAATCTTCCAATTTATCAAGAGAGACATGTTGGCACATCTGTGGAAAACCCGAATCTGAAGCTTCCTGAGTTTTCCCCACCCGGTTGAAAGTTCATGATCCTTGTCCTCCACACCCCCAAGTCCATCCCATGGTCCAATCTCCCATTGCCACGCTGGCATTTCCACCCATCCGCTTCCGGTCAGGTGCAGAGGTGCAGAGAACAAAGGATGACCTTGGGCTTCTAGAAAGGAATTTATTTCGACAACATCACATTCTTCTCCTTACTATTCCCCCCTCCCCAATTCCCCACTAATGAAACAGCATAATAAAATAAGAGAGTGTGTGGCAGGCCAAAGATCCTAAAAGGAATATGACTGGAGGCCTGACACAGGGATGGTCTGTGTGGGGTGTGTGTGCATACATGCACACACACAAGTGCTTTGGGCACTTCAAGGTTGACTCAACCTTCCATCCTTCCGAGGTAGGTGAAATGAGGACCCAGACTGTGGGGGCGATATGCTGACTCTGTAAACCGCTTAGAGAGGGCTGAAAGCCTATGAAGCGGTATATAAGTCTAACTGCTATTGCTATTGCTACTTGATACCGAAAGGTTATCCATCCACTGCTCTAGAGCGCTGGATGTACTGAGCATTGGCATCCCGAGACAATAGGTGCGAGGGGAGGACAGGACCTGTTCCACTGCTTGAGAATCTCGAAGGGTGAATCCCGCTTAGATTCTCTCCCTCTTCCTTCTTGCATCTCCAGTCGGAGCTGCTCGTATAAATCCACCACAGGAGAGCAACCTCGCTTTGGGGTAGGAGTGCAGCACTCGGCTGGGAGGGGCCTTTCCTCTTCGGGACTCCCTTGCAGTCGTCGGGTGCGCCGAAGGGCCAGGAGAAGAGGTCAGCCTCCGCTTTGGAGAGAGGGAGGTTGCTCAGCTTGGGAGAGACTGTTTAACTGTTTATTACATTTATAGGCCGCCCAATCCCGGAGCGTTCCACCACAAAACCACGTTCAACTAAACCGCGCTCGACGAAACCGCGTAGGCTGACGTCATCACAGGGCGACAACAGCGCGGAGACAGAAGCACGCTGTAAATGCTAAACCTAAAATTAACCCCTAAACCTAAACCTAACCCCCCTAACCCCCTAATCCTAACCCTAACCCTAACCCTAACCTAAACCTAACCCTTAACCTAACCCTTAACCTAACCCTAAACCTAACCCTAATGCTTAACCTAACCCTAACCTAACCCTAACCTTAAACCCTAAACCTAACCCTAAACCTAACCCTTAACCTAACCCTAAACCTAACCCTAATGCTTAACCTACCCTAAACCTAACCCTAAACCTAACCTAAACCTAACCCTACCTTAACGTGAATCGGCTTGCTTTCAAAGCACTATTTAAAGCGCCCTTCTTTCTCCGCGCTCGCTGTTGTCGCCCTGTTGATGACACTCAGCGACGCGGTTTAATCGGGCGCGGCTTAGTCGAGCACGGTTTTGTCATGCCACGATCCCGGGCGGCTTACAGAAACAGAAATTAAGAGAAATTAAAAACAGATAAAACACGACAAATTTAAAAAGACACAACATGCACCCAATCTGAGCGGGGCTGAACCAGTTAAACAGTTTAATAACAGAGAGGCCATGTCAACTGTGGGGCTGAGCCCTCCACTGGCAGAGTGGTGGTCCCATCCAGCCGGAGGGGGTGCCAGAGACGACCTTGTGGTGTCCCCCCCCAGCCTATGAAGAAGAGCAGAGGGTGTTTTTTTAAATAAATGGAATTCATATAAAGGTCTGCCTTAAAAGAAAAAACTAGCATTATGGAAAGTATTTTTCCTTCCTTTGGGAATATAATGATCAATGCCACCAATATTGAATGGGGTTTGCTAAAAGGCGGAAAATACACCACGTGAAATAGAGAATGGAAGGGTGATAAAGAGAGGGAAAGAGAGAGAGAGAAAGGAGACAGGGGAGAGGGAAGTACAAGGGAGGGAAAGAGTAGGAGAGGGGGAAGGTGTGGAAAGAGGGAGAGGAGAGGGAGAGAGCAAGGGGAAGTGGGGAAGAGAGAGAGGGCAGAGGGAGAAAGAAAGGAGGCAGAGAGGGAGGGGAGGAGAGTTGATGAAACAGGCTACAATACGGTGTATGGAAAGCAGAAGAGCCATAAAAATTGATGATGCTTGATGCCAAGAGGAATTGATGGGTTCTCCGACAAATGCCCGCTTGACAAAAGCGCGCCCGACGAAATCGCGATGACAAAACCGCGCGTTCTAAATAATGCTGACGAATGAGCGCAGAAGCGCACTGACAACAAGCGCACCGACAGAGTGCGCTCTAAACCTAACCCTAAACCTAACCCTGAACCTAACCCTAACCTAACCCTTACCTTAACTTAAAGCGCGCTTGTCGACGCGCTGTTTGCGTGCTGTTGTGGGCCCGTTGATGACGTTGCGGTTTTGTCACCACGGTTTCGTCGGGCGCGCTTTTGTCGAATCACGGAATTGATGTACTATTGAATATTCAAAAAATGTTAAGATGTAATGGTATACTTTGGGTTATACCATATGTATGTTTAAAAAAAAAACTTTCGGCAAAAAAATAAATAGAAGAGCAGAAGCTTATGCAAGAAGAGGGCGCAAGCAGCTCCCACCTCCTTTGTCCTGTTTTGTGTCTCCGCACACCCAGGCATGTGACGCAGGCAGAGCGCGGCTGGGATGCTATGGAATGTGACCAGTTGCCTGCAGAGGCCCTCCGACAGGTGAAACTCCAGCGTCACCCCATCTATGGATTCGGCGGTTTGTGGCCGGAAGTGAGAGACCGGTGGTAGTTCGCTCGGTGACCTCAGGTGCGGTGGGAAATTCCCCGAGGAGTGGGGCCAGTTGAAGATTGCAAGTACGAGGAGTGGGGCACAGAGGGGAGGAGGGTTCTGTTCACTGGGGGGGGCAGCTACATCAGGAAACACCCCCCCCCTTTCGCCAAAGGCCATAAGGGGGAACAGGAAAAAGTGGGAATGTGCAGATTTCAAAACGGGCAATTGTGATCGTTCTCAAGTCACATCATTTCAAGATCAAGAACTGTTCACGACAGAAAGCTGGGTCAACCCCCCCCCACGCCCCACCCACCCCCAATGGTAAGGGCAGCCTGTTCCAACACCAGGGATTCCAGCTGCAAAAGAGGGCACAGGGAGCGAGAGAGCGCAGCCAGGCGTGGGCTGATGTGCAGTGGGGGCCACCAGCATGTGATGGAACTATCCAAAGCCACCTGGGGACGGCCGAGCCCCCAGCTCCCCTGGCCCTGGCTCACAGCGACCCCCCCTTCTTTGGCAGGAGGGCCATCTGAGGATAAGCTGTTGGCAGGTGACCAAATATTGGCCATAAATCATGAAGATGTAAGTGACGCCCCCCGAGAGAGAGTTATAGAACTGGTCAGGTAAGAGGGGGATGCCCGAATGGAAGGGGAGGAAGACTCAGAGACCCTCTGGAGAGCCTGGACTGCTCCGGAAGGGGCTGCCTTAAGCCCACCCGGGTCTCTTCCCAGAATTGACTGCTGGGACCCTTCTGCATAATCTTTGGGGCAGGGAGAAGTGCAATCTGATCCCCCACCCCCGAGATCGAAGGCAGAAGCATCCCAAGCAAACCCATGATTGGGGGTGGGAGTAAAATAAAAACTTGAGTGTGCGGAAAGCCCGACCCCGCGGACTCAGGGAACGACTCCACTGGGGGCAGGGAGCAGCCGACGCCACCGCTTGCTTGCCGAGCTCCGCGGAATTCTCCTGAAAGCAGCCGCTTCTCCCTTCTCGTTGCAGAGGCGCCCAGGAGGCTCTCATCCTTACGGTGCTACAGACTCACCAGGTGGGAGCCAAACTTTGGGGTGGGAAGGGCACCGCGTTTATGCCAAGCGACTCTCATTCGTGCCACGTGCGAAGAAATGGCTAGACCCTAGGTTTCCTGATCCCACTTAGCCTCCCCCCCCCCCGGTTGCCTTGTGGTGCAGCCTGCCTCCTGGGGGTGGGGGAGGCAGCCTGGACGGCTCTGGCTGTCTGAATGTGCCACCCGCAAGCCAAAAAAAAATGGCCAGGGTATCAGAATGAAACTCGTCCTCTTTTCAATGATTAGCAGCATTAGCAGCAGCCGATCTTGGCTACTCCGGCGGTTGTGGTCCCTAGAAGGGCCAGGGTCTTGGGCTCATGCTTTTGCGAATGCCAAGCAGGCGGTGATCAGTGGTGGGATTCAGCCGGTCGCACCTATTCGGTAGAACCGGTTGGTAACTTTCTAAGTAGTTCAGAGAACCGGTTGTTGGAAGAAATCTTCTTTGGTTTTTTTCCGCTTTACAGGGCTAATCCTGTAAGGAAGGCAGGAAGGAAACATTCTGGTGTTGTTTCTAGCTTAATCTTTATTGCCCTGCTTACAGAAACTGCCTCTCCAGTAACCCTTATTACCATTGTAACAACTAAGGCGAAGTGCCCATCGACCTAAGTGACATTGACTTGGCCACGCCCACATGATCACATGATCACCAAGCCCCGCCTACCCACATGGTCATTAGGACAGACAGCCAGTTGTTAAATTATTTGAATCCCACCACTGGTGGAGATGTACCACTTTTCTCCTCTGTTGATAAACTGGAGGGGATAGGAAGCCACCTGGCCACCCCCTGCGGCATTCCTAGGACCTCCTGGGCCAGGGTTTCCTCCTGCCTTCTTGGGGCTCCTTCGTTCCTCCTTGGGGGCAGGGGGAACTGCTGGCATTTGTTTCCCAGACCACCAGCACAGCAGCAGGGAAATGGCCCAAGTGGCCACCTTAGTGGTGAAGGCCGGCTTGAGAAGGCTCCGGACAGCCAGCGCCTTTCTCCTTCAGAGGTTGTGTGGCCACTGACAGCAGCTCAGTGGAAGAGAGGCGAGCAGCAACCCTGCGCTCCTTTGGAGAGCAGCGTGGCCAGATCCAGCCTGGCCTCCCGTAGCCGAGCCAAAGCCCTTAGGCCACCGGAACTTGAGGGGGCGGGAAGAGGGTCCAGCCCAAGGAAACTCTCTTGGCTTGTAGGCTTCTTTGGATGGGCAAGAGCTCATCGGACGCCTCTTCTCTTTGCAGTCCCCCAAATCAGCCTTCATCAGCGCTGCCAAAAAAGCCAAACTGAGGTCCAACCAGTGAAAGTTCGCTTTTCGGAACACGTCACCATTGGCGAGACGGATCCCGTGAGTGTCTCCCCCGGGGGTGGTGGGGATTCCGTGCAGCTCCTGAGAAAGCTTGGCTCACCTCCAACCTCCCTCGCAGCCCCGTTGGGGGAAGAGCTCCCCGAGGGTCGGCAAGGAAGCGCAGTGGAGGCCAGGGTTAGAGCATGCATTATGTACCCGTCCCACGCCCAGAAGCTCCGATGTGGGGTGGGAAAGGCCTTTGAAACAGTTGAGAGGCATCTCAATTTGGTATGGCAGCAAAGGGGAGCCAGGCTGTTTCTGGGGACATCCGTCAAAGTTGCCCAGGATCTGGAGGGTAACCATTTCAATGTATGTTCTGATCCGTTCATTCCGGTCCATGTGAAAAGTCAAGGGGACAACTCTTTTGGGCCAGTCAGAAGGCAGCTGACACATCCCCACACAGCAGCTCCCCTCAGAGTCCTGGGACTGCACATGCTTGCAGCCACCTCCCTGCTGCCAGGCGCTGCCCATTGGGTGCTTTCAGCCTGCATCTGATCTGCCAGGCCAGCTCGGAGCCCCCCCTGGAGATCGGGGGTGGCAGGGGGGTACATTTGGCCAGTCCTCCAGGGTCCATTCCCCCACAACGGCTGACCCTTAAAACCCAAGTGTGGCTGATGCCGTCTCCTCTCCCCCCTCCCCCTTTCTGTTCCTCTTCCCCTCTTCTCTCTGCCCCGCCCTGCTCCTCCCTCCCGCGAGTTCCCCAAGGACATGCTGAAGAAGGAAGCGCTTCTCCTTATTCCAAATGTGCTGAAGGTTTTCCTTGAGAACGGGCAGATCAAGTCTTTCACCTTCGATGGCCGAACCACGGTCAAGGTAGGGGGCTGCCACGGGAGCCGGGCGGCCCATCAGGCTGGTCTGGAGCAGCCTTTCCTTAGTGGGAGGGACCCGATGCAAACGATGCAGCCAAGGTGAAATTTGGGGAGGGTGGGAGCAATGGTTCCCTCCTGCCTGGTGCCTGGCATCCTTCCTTTCATTCTAAGAACTGCTAAACTGCTGGGCCCCTCTCCCTGGGGAACTGTACCACGCTGGGCCTTCCTGGGAGAGGGGGCACATCTCTGAGCATTGTAGCCCCCCTCCCATTAGCTCCTCTCTCTCTCTCCTCTCTCTCTCTCTGTCTGTCCTCTCGGTCTCTCTGTATCTCGGTCTGTCTCTCTCTGTATCTCGGTCTCTGTCTTTCTCTGTCTCTGTCTCTGTCTCTCTCTCTCTGTTCTGTCTTTCTCTCTCTGTGTGTCTTTCTCTCTCTCTGTCTGTCTTTCTGTCTCTCTCCCTGTCTCTGTGTCTCTGTGTCTGTGTCTGTGTCTGTCTCCCTTTCTCTCTCCCCCCTCTTTCTCTTTCTCTCTCTGTCTCTGTTTCTCTCTCTCTCTCTCTGTCTCTCTCTCTCTCTGTCTGTCTGTCTGTCTATCTCTGTCTCTCTCTGTATCTCGGTCTCTGTCTCTCTCTGTATCTCGGTTTCTCTCTCTCTTTCTCTCTCTCTGTCTCTCTCTCTCTCTGTATCTCAGTCTCTGTCTTTCTGTCTCTCTCTCTGTCTCTGTCTTTGTTTCTGTCTGTCTCCGTCTGTCTCCCTGTATCTCTGTCTCTCTGTCTGTCTGTCTCTCTCTGTTTCCCTTTCTCTCTCTCCCGTCTCTCTCTCTGTCTCTCTCCGTTTCTCTCCCTGTTTCTCTCTCTGTCTGTCTCTCGTTCTCTCTGTGTCTCTCTGTGTCTCTCCGTTTCTCTCTCTCTCTCTCTCTGTCTCACTTTCTCTCTCTCCCCTCTCTGTCTCTCTCTCTCTGACTCTGTGTCTCTGTCTCCCTCCCTCTCCAGGATGTGATGACGACCCTCCAGGACCGGCTGTCCCTGAGGCAGATCGAGCATTTCTCCCTCGTCCTGGAATACTCCAGCCCTGAACAGAGTCACAAGTTCCTTCTCCTGCAGGACAAGCAGCCCCTGGCCCACGTAAGCCCCCTGGTTCATTCCCTCTGCGGCAGGAATTGGGCCTCCCCTGGGAAGGGCTGCCTGCTCTGCTCTGCTCCTGGCATGGCTTGCGGGAGGGGGACAGAGGGGGCTGCAGATAACACAAGGGAGGGTGGGGAATGCTCGCACCTCAGAAGACAAGGCTCACAGCTCCATTTTAATGTGCAAGCCAGCAGTGTGCTTGAGCTGCCCGAAGAGCCAGTGCGGTGCTAGGCTGCAGCGGCCGAGGTAGGGATACTGAGATGATGTCACCACTGGTCAACCACACCAGGAATAGGGTGCCCAGTTCTGTTGCGCCAAACACGGGAGAGATGAGGAGGAATTGGGAGGAGAACAGAGAAGAGCAGCAAAACTAGATGCTACAAACTGGATACGTTCAGCTTGCCCAAAGAAGGCCAAAAGCACAAATACCACCAGCTCTCCAAGCTCCCACGAGGAAAAGGAGAGTGGGATTTATTCTCTGTAGGGTAAAAGCACAACCAGCCACCAGCCAGGAGCTTTCCAGAGAGCGATCCCAGCTTGGAATATGGAGCGATTTCCTGGCTATTGAGGACAGATCACCTTCTGGAGTCGTGGAAACTCCATCACGGAGGCTTTTCAAGCCAAGATGGCTGTTGGAAAGCTGCTCTGGAAGACATCCAGTTCTGGGGAGGTTTTTGTAAGGCGATCCTGCAAAAGAAGGGGGCTGGAAGCTGGCGCTCTCAGGCTCAGAGTCTTCGGGGAGGCATAGGATGCCCTCCATCCTGCTTAGAAAAGGGATCCCCGTGTGCCAAGAGGCCGAGGGTTTGCAGGGAGGCTCCCTTCTGTTTCCCCACAGGTGGTGCAGAGGACGCACTACCAAGGAATGCGATGCCTCTTCCGTGTCAGTTTCTTTCCCAAAGACCCCGTGGAGCTGCTGCGAAGGGACCCCGCAGCCTTTGAGTACCTGTATATCCAGGTGAGCCGGGGAAGGGGGGGGGAGGAGAGGCCCAGGCACAGGGCTTCCTTGCCTACCCGTATTTGCAGCTGTGTATACCGAAACCATATCATTTATTTTATTTTATCAATTTCATATATACATTCACAATTATATGATCTCATAACTGTTAATAATATGTATTTATAACAATTTTTCCCTACAGTTGACAATATACTTGAAGATTGCTTTTTTAACATCCCATAGATCCATCTTATCTTACAACGGTCCTACTTCTTCTTCCCTCCCTCCCACTTTCCTTCCCTCGTTTCTTCTCTCCTACTCCCCTTCCTTCCTTCCCTCCTTCCTTCCCTCTCTCCTTCCCCTTCCCTCCTTCCTTCCCTCCCTTTCTTTTCTCCTTCCTTTCCCCCTTCCTTTCCTCCTTCCTTCCCCCCTTCCTTCTCTCCTACATTCCCTCCTTCCTTCCCTCCTTTCTTCTCTCCTTCCTTCCCTCCTTCCTTCCCTCCTTGCTTCCCTCCCTCCATATCAATTCCTGGCGTGTTCTTTACTTTTGAGCTCACCCTTTTCGTTCAAAATGTCTTCGTGTCTCAGAATATTTCCCATATTAATAACATTTGGATGAATCAGCGCTTCCATTGTCGAAAGACAATGGTTCCCCTCTTGCTTCGCAGCAGAGGGGTGGGCCCTCTTTCTGCATTAGCCCCGGGGGGGGGCTGCAACCACGAGCCAGCCGCCCCCGGAAGCCCAGCCGTGCTGCACCGCGGCGCTCCCAGAGGGGCTGCAAAGACCTGGGCAGGGCCTTTCTGGTAGGGGGACGCAAGGAAGCAGCTCTTCTGAGCAGCCTCTCTCCTTCTCTCTCTCTTTTTCCCCAGAGTCGCAACGATGTGATCAGGGAGCGATTTGGGATGGAGCCCAAGCCAGAAATGCTGTTCGGCCTGACCGCCCTGCACATTTACATCACCGTTTCAGCCACACGGCCCAGCCAGAAAGTCTCCCTCAAAAACGTGGAGTAGGTTCAGCAGCCAAAGCCACAGCAGTTTCCTCCCCCCTCCATCCCATCCCCATCCAAGCCCCTTCTGAGTCTCCCCCCCTTCGTAGGGATGTTCTAACAAGGCTTTGAGCCTCCTCTGGCCCCAGGACCTGATCCTGGCTCTTTGCTGACTATTTGGCCTTCCTGCCTCCCTGGTAGTAGACGCCCCATCGCCCCAAAGGAGCCAGAGGGTCCTGGGCTGCCCCTTTTAGCCCAGGGATCCCAGGGGGAGGGGCAGGAAGCCCACCTGGCCTGCCTCACCAGCTCTCTCTCCCTCCTGCTAGGAAAGAATGGGGCCTGGAGCCTTTCCTGCCCCCCTCGCTGTTGCAAGGCATCAAAGAAAAGAGCCTTCGGAAGGCCCTCTCTCAGCAGCTGAAGGCCCACCAGAACCAGCCCCCCTGGGGCACCAAGGCAAGGCAAGGGGGCAGGGAGGGAGGGCGGACAGACAGCTGGGCCCAGATGGCTGCCTGGGGGGGGGGGAAGAGTGACCTCTCTGGCCCAGAGGGGGCTCCACAGGCTGAGGGGGAAAAGCATCCTTCAACTGGAAGAGGATTCCCAGAGCTCCTCTAAGGGGTGCTGCCTCCCCCCCCACAAAGTCCCCTCCCTGGTCAAGTTGGCGTCTTTTTAAACAGCTGATAGGAGGGCCAGAGGGCATCTAGACAGACCTCAGCCGCTGTGTTACTCTGTGCAGGCTGGTGGAGGAGCAACTTAAACCTATAGCAATCCAATCAATTTCTTGGTTACCAAAACCAAGTTTCTTGCTGGAAGGTAATTAGGTAATTGGAAGCAAAATTATTCTCTGTTTCCAGGACTTGGGAGTTTTTATTCCTGATTATTAGGTGGGCCGTTATTATGTTGTTGTTGTTGTTGTTATTACTATTATTGTGGGCATGCTATTCAATGTGCATAAGTGACTAAAGATTGTACAAGGGGGCTTTCTGTTTTCTACAAACTCTCTTTCACCCCTGACGTTTCTCTGCAAATAGCAGTAAATGGCATCGGAAGATTAATAGGCAATTCTACATCAAATGTAAAATAAGCAGAAAAACCAGATTTGTCTTTTTCCGTCTTTATTATTTTTATAGATGACTCAATGTGGAAATCACATGTAATGCCCCCCCCCCATTTCCCCACAATATCCCATGAGGGGAGTTGGGCTGAGAGCGGAATCGACCCAGTAGCCAGCTTTCATGCCTAAGGGGGGGGGGGGGGGGGATTAGAACTCATCACCTCCTGGTCTCTACCTTGGTGCCTTCCCCATGACGTTCAGAGAAGGCGATTTCCACAGCTCCTACAAAGGGGTGTTGCATCCTTCCCCCAAAGTCTCCTCCCTGGCCAAGTTGGCATCTTTTTAAACGGCTGATGGGAGGGCTAGAGGGCATCTAGACAAGACCTCAGCGGTTGTGTTGCCAGCGCAGGCCTCTCACTGCAGGACTAGCTTGCATCCGTTCGTGGCTTGGCTACCATAGCACGCTCCAGGCAGAACCCACAGCAGTAGTCAAGCCAAGGAAGTTTGCTAGAGCTGAACGGCTTCGATGTCCCCGGAAAGCCATCCTTGCCCCCTGCATCAGAATGATGCTCGAGGGGATCTTGGCCCCTCGGCACACTTAACGGAGACCCTCAAGAGCCAAGGTGGCGCAGTGGTTAAATGCAGCACTGCAGGCTACTTCAGCTGACTGCAGTTCAGCTGTTCAAATCCCACCAGGCTCAGGGTTGACTCAGCCTTCCATCCTTCTGAGGTGGGTAAAATGAGGACCCGGATTGTTGTTGGGGGCGATATGCTGACTCTGTAAACCGCTTAGAGAGGGCTGGAAGCCCTATGAAGCGGTATATAAGTCTAACTATTGCTATTGCTATTGCTACCCTAACCCAATGTCTCTTCCCCAGATCACCACCACCCAAGCGAAGCTCCACTACCTGCGCATCCTGAACGAACTGCCAACCTTTGCCGGCGTCCTGTTCAGCACTGTGGGACTGGTACAGTAGTGCTGGCGTGGGAGGGAGGGGAGAGCACAGCGATGGGCCCCCAGCAACCACCACCCCCAGGGCCTGTCCCTGCCCTCCGGTCTTTGACTGCCGTCTCCTCCTGCCCAGGACGAGAAAGAGCCAGCCACCACCCTCCTGGTGGGGCCCCGCCATGGCATCAGCCACGTCATTGACCTGAAGACAAACCTCACCACCGTGCTGTCCGAGTTCAGCAAAGTCAGCAAGATACAGCTCTTCCGGGAGAACCAGGGGGTGGCCCGGGTGGAAACCAGCATCCTGGATGCCAAGGTAGGTCCAGCTGCTGCCCCCCGGCTGCCACTCTACAGGTGAGCCAAGGGCAGGGCAGCGGTGGGGCTTTTCGTGGCCCAGCAGCTTCCCTTCCCCTCCGGAGGTGGTCGCCCCGTGACCAGACAGGTTTAGGGACCCTGTGGCTTCCCTTCCCCTCCCAGCCTCTGGTGCTGCTGATGGAATGGCCGGAGGCCACCAACTTCACCTGCCTCATCGCTGGCTACTGCCGCCTGCTGGTGGACTCCAAGCGGACGATCCTCTCCCGACACCCCAGTCACCCACCACCGCTTCCACTGACCAAGGCAGGTACGTTTCATCCTCGGAGATTTGTGCCCCTCGGCCAGGTTCCCATGTTATCCCTCGACATGGGGGTTCCAACGATGGGCCTTTCCCCCCCACCAGGTGGCTCTGTAGCCGCCCCATTGGAACCTCTCAAGCATGGGGATTCCCTCCCCAGGCTGGTGGGGAGACACCCGTGTGTTGGGCACGGAGCTTTTGTGCTCCAGAGCTGCAGGTGGCAACACTACCCCCCTCCCCACGCGCACACACCTTTGCTCGCTCTACCCCCCTCCTGCAATTGTTGTCAGGGACTCAGAGGATATGAGGGGGGGGGGATGCGCAGTCTCATTGGGAGGAGTCCAAGGGCAAGAGAGGAGCCAGGAATCGGGCCTCGTGAGGGAGCTGGGAGTGTTCCCCAGCAGTCCCTCTGCACTTCCGCTGGCGGCTCTTCTGAGGGAGTCCAGAAGGGTCTTTGGCCGGGTCCCTCGAAGGGAAGCGGTCTCCCCCACAAGAAGCACCCCCACAAAGGCTCCGTGCCTGGAGCTCAGCTATTGTTCAAGGGAGCGGTCTTGTTCCGTGCCTCTTGGTGACCAGGCAAGAGTGTCTGGGCAATGCAGGGGGGGGGAACCCCTCCGGCTCCCGTCAGTTTGGGAGAAGAGTAGCCAGGCATCGACCCTGCCCCCTTCTTACCATGCGCTTCATCTTCCTTTGAGCTCCAAAACTGTCCGTTCTGCAATCCAGTGCAGAAAGTGGGGAGGGGGGCAAGGAGCAGAGGGGAGAGATGTGGCGAGGGCATCTCCTTCGGCTTCTTCTGCTCACGGGGTCCCTTGCTGATCCTTGCAGGCACCAGTCGCCTCCTTGGGAGCCACGGCAGGGGGTGCATGTTTTAACGGCCAATGTATCTTTTGCTCCAGACAGCAGCCCGTTCCTCGTCCGTCAGCCTCTGGCACCAGCAGGGCACCTGGCTAAGAAGGAGAGCAGGCTCCTGGGAGGCCCTGTCTCCAGCCCCAGAGGGGGCAGCCCTCCAGACCCCCTGGGCTCGGAGCTCCTCAGCTTTTGCTACCTGCACCTGCGGGAGCACAAGGAGCGCAAGAGCGGGACTGACGTCAATGAAAACCTGATCCTCTTCGAGGAGTCCCGGCCCCGGACCAAATCAGACCCCACCTCAGAGAGCTCCGGGCGAGAGGACGGCGAGCCCCACGGCCCAGACCAGGAGCGCTGGGCCAACAGAGCCAGGGCGTACACCCTGGACAGCCAGCAGGGCAGCCAGCCCCAGCAGCTGTACTGTGACTCTTGCAAGGCCAAAGTCAAGCGCAAGCAGCCGGCCCCTCACCGAGGCAGCAATCCCGGCTCCACCCAGGACAACGTGGTGGACCTGACCTCCCTCCCCCCTCCAGGGAGTGATGAGGAGGAGGATGAAACCACCTCCCTTCTCCCCATCACCGCACCGCCTCCCGGCTTCCAAGACAACAGCTCTGACGAGGACGACTCGAAACGTCGGGCGGCGGCAGCAGCGGCTGCCGCCATGGCCAAAGGGCAAGAGCCAGGACGCCAGCTCTGCGGCCTCCTGTACGAGGAGATTCCCGTGACGCTGATAGATAGCATGCAGACACGGACTGTCCGAGATCACGCCCAGGACCTGGACGATGCTCTGGTCTCCACACTGCAGGCCCTGGAAGCGCTGGCGGCCTCAGAAGATGGCGCACACCCTCAGCCGCAGCAGACGGCAGGTACCCCTCCTCCTTGTAAGGTGGTTCCCATCAGAACGTACCAAGCAAAACAGCACATACAGCCCCCCCAAAAAATACCCCTGCAAGTTTAGTCCAAAGTTTAGCACCGGCAGCGGCATAGGAGCATATGGAAAGGGGAGGTGGTGGAAGGACCCTCGTTCCAGGTCACAGGAGCAGTTAGTGGCTGGAGCCTTAGCTCAGAGGGCCGCCATCGGCTGAGCCTTGGAAAGACTGACTCTCCAACCCCATTTCAGAAAGAGGGAGCTGCAGCAGCAGTCCGTCCTCAGGGAAGAAACCAGAATGTGGCTCAGAAAAGGGCTCTTAGGGACATTAAGGCTACCCCCGCCAGCTCCGGGGCATCGTTCAGGGGCAGCTGGGTTGGCAGCCCAGACAACCTTATAAACCTCCTTCTGAGCCAGTGCCAGAACTTGGGCCTCCAAAAAGACAAGAGGCCCAGCAATAGCCAGCATAGGTGGCTCCTCCCGTCTACCACTTGTTTGAAACCCCACCCCCTCCCCATTTCTCCCTCAGCACAGGAGCAGCTTTGCCTTTGAAGCAGTGGTACACAAGACACGCAATGCTGTATTCCTTCCATTTCAATTAGCGGTACCCTCCCCTTCAGCCCTCTCTGGTTGGCTAGGCCAAGCAGCCGAATCCCCCCCCCCCAGGGGCTGAGGGTGGGCTTGAGCCAGGCTTTCCCCACCCAGCTAAAGAGTGTGCCTTTTTCTCCTGCAGGACTCATCCTTCTGGCCGCCATCACCCCCGAGTCATCGATGGACTCCGGCCACGAAACCAACCCCTCCGAGATCCCCCACGTTCCCGAGATTCTCGCCTCTGTGCAGCAACGTCAGAACGCCGCCTTCTTCCTGACTCAGCAGCTCAGCAAGGAAGGCCTCTTGGCCCGGAAGGACCTTCCTTTACGCATCCAGACTTCTCGGTATCGAGAGCCGGACCAGATCTCCGATGCCACCTGTGCTACAAACACGCGAGATACGGAGAAAGGCTGTGCCCAGCCCTCGCCTTCTCAGCAGTTCAATGAGCCCAATGCCAAAGGGGAAGGGCCCGAGCCCAAAGGTTCCATCCCCTGTGGGGCAGCTGAGGCCCCACACACCACGGCTGTCCCTGTCCTGGGAAACAGCCACCCAGAGAGTGGGCGGCAGGACCAGAGAGCAGCCCCCGTCCTTGTCGCCTCAAGTCTGCAGCCAGTCGGCCCCAAAGCTTCCCTTTCTGCAACATTCTTGCCAACTGAAGGCAGCGCTCCCCCCTGGGGTCCTGACCGCAGGCAGCTGTCTGGTCCCCAGCCCTGCTCTGCGGGCCGGCTCTCCCCCAGCCTTCCCTGCTCTCAAAAGCAGCCAAGCGGCGAAGTCTTCCAGCAGAACCCAGGACGCCCAGGCAGCCCCACGGAGGTGGCCCTCCCTCCCCTGCGAGCAACAGCAGCAGAAGAGGAGAAGCAGGCGGCCCAGACAAAGGGAAGGCCAGAGGGGGCAGAGGAACTCCTGTGTCAGGAAGAGGGTGGCAGGCCACCTGGCCAGAGGGAGACGCTCCTCAGCCAGGAGGAAAAGGGACAGCATGAAACGGGTGCCAGCAGCCGCAGCGCCCCGAGGCCTCCGCCCTGCAAGAGCCCACAGGCCTTCAGTAGTCCCGGAGGGGAGACTCTGAAGGGGAAGTTCCCCGCAGGTGCTCAGACCGGAAGCCTGCCCTCCACTTCCCTGCTTTTAAAAAGGTCTGAAAAGGCGCTGGCCATTGCAGCACCGGACTCGGATCTCCCGGCTAAGCCGAAAGTACCCAAAGCATCATTCCGGTTCAAGAACCTCATTTCTGCCACTTTCCCAACACGACTCAAGAGAGAGACCGACGAGCGGCAAGCTCAGCTGCAGAAAGTGAGGCAGTACGAGCTTGAATTCCTAGAAGAGCTGCTGAAGCCAAAGACCAGGAGGGAGCCCGTCTCTCCGGACCGCCTGGACCCTTCGGCCACAGGGCGCTGCGCCTGCCAGGTCCGAACCAGCCCTGTACAGACTGTGCCAGGGATGTCCAGGGAACAGAGGCGGAGTTGTGACTGCAAGCGGCTCAGCCGTGGCACCAGGCCCCTGCCCGGCCAGTCCGCAGCGTCAGGCCTGGAGAGGCCGAGCAGGGGCAGAGAGCCGCAGCAAGCAGAAGGGCCAGGAAAGTCCTCTGCCGGAGCCCTTCCAAAGGGCAGCCGGGTCAGGTCCACCAGCCTGGAATCGCGGGATTGCCGGTCTGACCCTGAAAACAGCCTGTCGTGCCTGACCACGTGTGCCTCTCCAGGGGAGTGCGTAGGAGCACCCCACTACAAGAAGTTGATGCGGCGCTACAGCGTCAGCGAAGTTGAAAAGATGGAACAAACGTCCCCAGGTTCTCCAGGCTACCTGAGCCATTACCTGCACAAGCAGCGGGAGGCCACCGCCCAGGACCCCGCCCCGAAAGGCAAAATGCAGGACCCCCACCTCACGGTGGCAGAACCCTCTTATGTTCAAGTGGCTGAGAAGAGCCAGAAAGGTGGTGCCGTGCTTCCTTTTCAGGAGGAGATCTATCCGAGCCCCCACAAACTGCCAGAGGAGGATGGAGACGGGGAGAGGTGCTGCTCCTTCCGGTACTGCTTCTACTACAGGAAGTGCGACATGACCGATGACGGGAGTGAAAAGGATGAGCTTTCTTACGCCATTCCCATGCCAATCCTCCCAGAAGGGAAGCTCAGCCACCAGGCCATCCCAGTGGTCAGCAGAACTCTCCAGGTTCTGGATGCCAGCGTCTGCAGCACTCCAGACAACCAGACCCAGGAGATAGACCTGCGGACCTCCTCCTTTGAGGGCAGCCTGGCCAAGATCCACGCCCTGAAGGGCCGTACCTACACCTGGCCCAACGGATTCCTGGCTGTGCAGCTGGACACCAGTGAACTCTTGACCATCCTTCGGCAGTGCATCATGAGCCCCCAGGCCCAGGAAGGCAAGTCGTATCTCCCTCAGTTGACCGAGTACAAGCAAGAGTTGGCCCTTAAGTTCAAGGACTTCCGGGCCTCCTGCCGCCGAGTTGCCGCAGTCAACAAGAGCCCAACCCGCATGCTGTCGGCAGTGAGTGGCAGCTTCCAGGTCCTGGGAAGCTTGATGGAGACCTTTGTGCGGCTGGTGAAGGTGGTGCGCTCGGGGTCGCAGCGTCAGGCGCTCTTGGCCCAAGTGGAAGAGATTGTGAGGAACTACACATTCTTGCTGAGAGCTGCCGAGGAGTCCACCGCCCGAACCGGCCACCGAGGGGACCAGGAAGCTGAGCAGCCGAGCCACCAATCTGCGGCCTCCATGGTGAACTCTCTCACACGGTCCTGGAAGGCGCTGATGAACAAGTAAATGGGTGTCTGTGGCCGGAGACTGCCACCGGCCCAGCCTAGACCAAGTGCCTGAATGCCCGCAGGGCTGGGAGAGCGAGCAGGGCACGCCCGGACGTCTCCTGCCTGCAACTCCTCATTTGCCCCGCGAGCCCCACCTCCTCTCCCGGATCACCCGGGGTCAAACCGGCTCAAACGCCCCGGCTGCGTCCGGGGAAGCCCAGCCCGGAGCCCCTCCTGTCCCCGCCCCCCCCCAAGAGGGACCTCCCTCCAGCCGCCACGGCCAGGAACGTCCACGTCTTCGCGGCGGGAACTGTCGCTACTGTCGCCGCCGCGCGATGTCCCCCCAGCCGGGACGGGATTCGGAGACCGGGGAGTTCCCGGTGCTTGGCCGAGCGGGACCCGCCCGCGGCTTCTAAAGGTAGCCGAGCCCAGTGCCTGGCGCGGCCCCTGCTCCCTTGGCAGCCCGGCCTCCTCCTCCCGCCGCCGCCCCCACCCTCGCGTGTACGGACCAAGCCGGTTCTCTGTCGCAAACCCGGAAGAGTAAATGAATTCCTTCCGCCTCTGCCGCCCGGGAGCTTTCCTTTCCGCAGCCCCGCCTCCTCCCCTCCCCGCGCGTGCGCGTTGCCAGGCGAGGAGCGGTGAGGTGACAAAGGGGGCGTGGCACCAAGATGGCGGGCTAGCGCGCGCGGCCCTTCCGTCGGCGCCTGCGCGTTCGGGGGGGAGGGCGCCCGTGCGTCGCACCATCTCTCTCAGCGGAGCCGGCGGCCGGAAGGGGGAGGCCGTGCGGCGCTGCGTGCGGCTGCTGCTGCTGGATCCCAAGAGCGGCGATCGGGAGCGCCGCAGGGAGGCGGCGGAGCTGCTGCCGGTGCCGCAGGGAGGCGGCGGGCCCGCGGAGCGCGCCTCGTCCTCCGCCGCCGCCGCCGCCTCGCACTGCCCGCCGCCGCTGCTGGCCAGGATGCCGAACATCAAGATCTTCAGCGGCAGCTCGCACCAGGACCTCTCTCAGAAGATCGCCGACCGGCTGGGCCTCGAGCTGGGCAAGGTCGTCACCAAGAAGTTCTCCAACCAGGAGACCTGGTGCGCGTGAGGAGCGGCGCATGCGCTGGGGGCGGGCGGGGGGGAAGAGGGCGGGGGAAGGGAGGGGATGGGGGCGGAGCCCGGCGCCACGCCCTCACGCCACGCCCCCCGCAGCGTGGAGATCGGCGAGAGCGTCCGCGGGGAGGATGTCTACATCGTGCAGAGCGGCTGCGGGGAGATCAACGACAACCTGATGGAGCTGCTCATCATGATCAACGCCTGCAAGATCGCCTCGGCCAGCCGCGTCACGGCCGTCATCCCCTGCTTCCCCTACGCGCGCCAGGACAAGAAGGACAAGGTGCCCCGCGCCCCGCCGCGCCCTCCTCCCGCCGGCCCCCGCCCGGCCCGCCCTGACCCGCCGCTGCCTCTCTTGCAGAGCCGCGCCCCCATCTCCGCCAAGCTGGTGGCCAACATGCTCTCCGTTGCTGGCGCCGACCACATCATCACCATGGACCTGCACGCCTCCCAGATCCAGGTTTGGGGCCGTGGGGATGGGGAGGGGGCTGACGCTGCAGAGGGGGCCTCCCTGGGGTGGGGTGGAGCTCTTGGGCTGCCCTGACAGGTTGGGGGCTTAAAGGATGGAGAAGGGGCCGCTCCTCTCCTGCCTCCTGGGAAACCAGCCCCAAGGAGGCTAAGCAGCTGCTTCCTTTCCCCAAGGGCTTCTTCGACATCCCTGTGGACAACCTGTACGCTGAGCCGGCCGTCTTAAAGTGGATCAAGGAGAACATCGTTGAGTGGAAGAACTGCACAATTGTGTCTCCTGATGCCGGGGGAGCCAAGAGGTGAGACGACCCCACCCCCCTAGGAACGACTGCGGTGGGGAGGCCTGTTTTGCTGAACGTGTTCAGTCTCCAATCAGGGCCCGGGTGAGGCCTTGATTAGTGACCTCCTTGAAAGGATGTGGCCGAAGTTCATCTTCCAAATTCAGAAGGCAGCTCGTGTTACTGTTGGAATTGGAATTGGAATTAGTTTATTTGTATGCCGCCCTTCTCCCTGAGGGGACTCAGGGCAGCTCACAATTCAGGGGGGAAGGGGTGGTAACAAACAAGTTATAGACATAAGACAATACATTATTAAAAGAAAGCACAACAGTCATACCATTCGGGCGGGGTTAGGGTCTTTAGCCCCAGGCCTGCTGGGACAGCCAGATTTTAAGGGCGGTGCGGAAGGTCTGAAGGGTGGTGAGGATACGAATCTCCACGGGGAGTTCGTTCCAGAGGGTCAGAGCAGCCACCGAGAAGGCTCTCCTCCGGGTAGTTGCCAGCCGACATTGGCACTGTTGCCTTTCCGTGTGATGTTTCTTCTGGTGCCTTGGCTTTGTGTAGTGCTAAGGGTCAGAGAGAGAACCCCAGTCAGCAGAGGACGTCTGTGTGTGATCCCCAGGTTCCCATCTGACGGTTTGGCTTTTGAAAAGGTGGTTGCATTCATACAACGCTTTGACTGGGAAACCCTTTCGAGAAACGGGTTTTCTTTTGGCCAGCTGTTGGCTCTGCTGCTTCTTGGAACCTCGGAAATGGAGCAAGCGGGCTCTTCTGATCCTGTCACGATCCTCTAGGCATTCCTAAATAATAAAAGAGGGCTCTTATTGTGAGGATTGTAGGGCAGCCATTGTGCCGTATTTGCATGTTGGTTACGGGGGCCTGTGCTGTTGGCAGAGTTCACAGTAGCCTCGCTCAGCCTGGTGTTTTTGGATGAATTTGAGGTGGCAGTGCTGTTAAGAATACAGGAGTTGCTGCCATGTAACTGGCAGGCATAAGAAAATACAATACAATAGCAGAGTTGGAAGGGACCTTGGAGGTCTTCTAGTCCAACCCCTTGCCTAGGCAGGAAACCTTATACCGTTTCAGACAAATGGCTATCCAACATCTTCTTAAAGATTTCCAGTGTTGGAGCATTCATAACTTCTGGAGGCAACTTCTGTTCCACTGATTCATTGTTCTCACTGTCAGGAAATTCCTCCTCAGTTCTAAGTTGCTTCTCTCCTTGATTAGTTTCCACCCATTGCTTCTTGTTCTTCCCTCAGGTGCTTTGGAGAACAGCTTGACTCCCTCTTCTTTGGGGCAGCCCCTGAGATATTGAAAGACTGCTATCATGTCTCCCCTGGTCCTTTTTTTCATTAAACTAGACATCCCCAGTTCCTGCAGCTGTTCTTCATATGTATTAGCCTCCAGTCCCCTAATCATCTTTGTTGCTCTTCTCTGCACTCTTTCTAGAGTCTCCGCATCTTTTCTACATCGTGGCGACCAAAACTGAACGCAGCATTCCAAGGGTGGCCTTACCAAGGCATTTACCCTTCCCAGAAATTGACAGTATGGGCCTTTCTCTCTCCACAGAGTGACCTCCATTGCTGATCGGCTGAATGTGGACTTTGCCCTTATTCATAAAGAGAGGAAGAAGGCCAGTGAAGTAGACCGCATGGTGCTGGTGGGGGATGTGAAGGACCGGGTGGCCATCCTGGTGGATGACATGGCAGACACCTGTGGCACCATCTGCCATGCAGCAGACAAGTGAGTATCCTGCCAGAGTGTAGGCAGCCATCTGGGGTCAAGGGGGTGAGTGGCTTCTTCTGTCCTGGCTGATTCCTCCTCCTCCTCCCTGGCCGCCTCCTGCTTTTTTGAATGCAGTTTTGTCTGCTGAAAGCAATCAGATGCTTATGGGCCGGGAGGCTATGCGAAGGTACTAATGGCGGGTTTAGAGTGCTTGCTTTCTTTAAAGATAAGAGCCGAGGTGGCGCAGTGGTTAGGGTGCAGTACTGCAGGCCACTTCAGCTGACTGTTATCTGCAGTTCAGCGGTTCAAATCTTACCGGCTCAAGGTTGACTCAGCCTTCCATCCTTCCGAGGTGGGTGAAATGAGGACCCGGATTGTTGGGGGCAATATGCTGACTCTGTAAACCGCTTAGAGAGGGCTGAAAGCCCTATGAAGCGGTATATAATTCTTTTATTTATTTATTTATTTATTTTATTAATTTCATATATACATTCACAATTATATGATCTCATAACTGTTTTTAATAATATGTATTTATAACAATTTTTCCCCTACAGTTGACAATATACTTGAAATTGCTTTCTTACCATCCCATAACTCCATCTTATCTTACAACATTCCTACTTCTTCTTCCTTCCCTCCTTCCTTCCCTCCTTCCTTCCCTCCTTCCTTCCCTCCTTTCTTCTCTCCTTCATTCCGTCCTCCTTCCCTGCTTCCTTCCTTCCCTCCTTTCTTCTCTCCTCCTCTCCTTCCTTTCCCCCTTCCTTTCCTCCTTCCTTCCCCCCTTCCATCCCTCCTTTCTTCCCTCCTCTCCTTCCTTCCCTCCTTCCTTCCCTCCTTTCTTCTCTCCTTCTCTCCTTCCTTCCCTCCTTGCTTCCCTCCTTCCTTCCCTCCTTCCTTCCCCCCTTCTCTTTCTTCTCTCCTTCCTTCCTTCCTGAAGCTGTATATAAGTCTAACTGCTATTGCTATTGCTAGATGAGCAGCTGGGCTCACCCAGTAAACGCTGCATGTTTTGTCTTCCCCCCCCTAGGCTGCTTTCAGCTGGGGCTACCAAAGTTTTTGCCATCCTGACTCACGGGATCTTTTCCGGGCCAGCCATTTCCCGAATCAACCACGCCTGTTTTGAGGCAGTTGTAGTCACAAACACCATCCCCCAGGAGGAGAAGATGAAACACTGCCCTAAAATCCAGGTGCGGCTGCAGAAGAAAAGGAGGCTCTGGGCAACTCGCGGGCTCCAGATAACTTGACTCTCTTCTTCTTCCTTGCAGGTGATCGACATCTCCATGATCCTGGCCGAAGCCATCAGGCGGACTCACAATGGGGAATCTGTCTCTTACCTCTTCAGCCACGTCCCTTTATAATTGTAGATGCCGCTGCTGCTTTGGGTGGCTTTTTGAAAAACCAAAATTTGTTTTTAAGTTCAGTAGATGTTGCTTGTTTGATTGCCCACCCCTCTTCTTTTCCACTTCTCAGTGTTTGGAGGGGGTGGGAGGGGTGGGGGGAGATCACGATTCACATTCTCAGCCTGTCCATTGACCGGGGTGCTTTTAGACAAATTTTAGGGCTTTCTTGTGAAGTTATCGGCCTCATAACTCGGAGAATAGAACCAGCGGTTTTCGGGCGTCCATCCCGTGTCCTTGGGAGAGTGTGGTGGCTGCGGAAGGTCAGGATTACACTTTGGTTAGATCTAGAGTGATTGCTTGGTGCAAGGGTATGCAGAGAAAGGTCTTTCTGTGCCAAAAAAATATATATATATGCCCACATTTGGGGTTTGCCTTGACTGGAACTGGCCTGCCTATTCCTGCCTACCCCTTAGAGAGCCGAGGTGGCGCAGAGGTTAGAGTGCAGTACTGCAGGCCACTTCAGCTGACTGCTATCTGCAGTTCGGCGGTTCTAATCTCACCGGCTCAGGGTTGACTCAGCCTTCCATCCTTCCGAGGTGGGTAAAATGAGGACCCAGACTGTGGAGGGGTGTGATATGCTGACTCTGTAAACCGCTTAGAGAGGGCTGAAAGCCCTACGAAGCGGTATATAAGTCTAACTATTGCTATTGCTATTAGGTCCATTTCCAAAGGAGCTGGTCGGAGTGTGTGCCCCCCACCCCTTCCTTTTAAAGCCTTCCCAGGCGGCTTGTGGTCTTGGGCCGTTCCGTGTGCCCTGTTGCTTTCAGATGTGTCTCTTGGCGCCTCCTTTTCTACCTGAGGGCAGCGGAGATGGTTTCAGAGCAATGGTGTGGGGGCCTCCCTTTGAGAGGCAGAAGCAGCAGACCATTCTCCCCATCCCAAAAGTTTTCAGAGCATTTTGAGGGGAAGAGAAAAATGGCTCCCAGGAAAGAAGAGGTTCTTAACAGCCTGGGCATGCTGCCTCTGATCCCATGGCACTTCAGCTGGGTTCTGAGCAGCTTCTCTCTTGATTGTATGCCAGTTGGTCTGGCATGTGTGCATCTACATACATACATACATACATACATACATACATACATACATACATCTTTATTTTGCTTTTTATTCGGCCCCTTCCTGCTGCCTCTGCTTCGCTTCAGCTGAATCCCTAGGATACCACTGTGATGTTTGTGTTAACTTCAGAGCGGGAGGAATTAAAACTCTTCCTTAAAAATCAAGAGCTTTCTGGATGCTGTTCCCACAAATGCACCATATTCCGGCAAGATTCTTTGGGGCGCAGCACTCCCCCCCCCCCCAGTGAAAACAAAAAAGGAGAGGGGGGGAGGAATATGTCTCAATATGGGTGAGGGTACTCCTAGGTCATCCTTGGGATTATAGGGGTATCTCTGCTGGAGCCGAACATGTGCTGCCTCCTTTCATGCAATGCAAGCTATTTTTCAAATTAGCAGCCATTATATAGTGAAAGCCACCTCCAAATTCAATCCCCGGAGATATTTTTTTAGGGTGCTGGGGTAGGAGGGGGGCTGGCTGTAACGTTCCCGTGGTTCGTCCATGAGGCCAATGTGGAGAAAAGACAGGACACGATCTTTCTCGGGATGGAGCGACGACCCAGATTGGGGGTCTGAGAGCCCCTTTTATTGAGATAGGACAAAGGCAGGAGGAGCAATAGCATGTGAGTAAAGACAGCCTGTAAAAGTACAATTTCTAATCTACTGCTCAGAGAAGTTCTGTCTATATATGGTCAAATCCTGGACGTCATTGGTAGGGCACATCTCAGAATGTTATGTTATGAACTATCAGGATGTTATGGAGTTTTAGGAGTTTGTTTTCTCCTGTATGGTTCAGCGTGGCTCTGCAACTATATTACAACAGCTGGCAACTCGTCATGCCCGGATATCCTTTTGGTGAAGGACATATGAGGCAACCAGCCATGTATCCCTCCATGTCAGCAATAGCGCCACACCAAGGACATATATGTGGTATAGGATCTCCTGCTTGAGTAGGGAGCTGGACTAGAAGACTTCCAAAGTCCCTCCCACCTCTATTCTGATCGATAGACTGGCGGTGCCTGAAGAAGGCTGCTTGTGGACGGACATCTCTCCGGGGGGGGGGGGGGGCATGCTGCTCCTCTCTTGTCTTATGGGCTTCTCCCGGGAGGGGCAAGTAGCCACAGGGAACAATGGTTGACATGGCTAGAGAAGGTTGCTAGGCAAAGGACAGGGCTGATCGCAGGTCCCTCTTGTATGCCCAGTGGGGGACTGTGTGCCCCGCACCCTTCACACGGTCTGGAAAGCACATAATCCAGGAAGGCAAACTTAACACCCCATGGATGCGTGGTACTCTGCTCCCCTGTGGCAGTAAGACCGGTGTTCCTCTGGGAGGTTAGCATCCTGCTTTTTAGGGTGCTGATTTTGCCAGGCTGAGGATGGTGGAGGGGAAGGGGGGGGCTGCTCTATAATTTGATGCCTGCCTTCGCCCCAAGGCAGTTCAGGCTCAGAATTCGGGTCCCCCTTGAGTTGGGAAGCCTTGCTGTCTTGCAATATCCCGAAAGAAGGTTCTCCGGGTGTGATCAGGGACCCCAAATGGGTCGCAGATCACATCCAGCTGTTGCTGAATCAGGCCCAATTTCATTAGCAAGGGGTGAACCAGCTCTTTGGACAGGAGGTGCCTCTCACTGCTCCCCAGGCAGCCTCCTTTGCTCCAGGGGTTCGGCCAAAAGAGGCTCCCTTAAGCTTGCAAATACGACCGGAAGTTCATTTCTCAGTGACAGTCAGCGGCAAAGGAATGGTTCATGTCCCTTCCTCTGGCTGGAAAGGAAGTATTGCTGTCAAGGCAGAACACATCGACTAGAGTTCTGGAGATCAGCAATTGAACGAGGCAGAACTGTGAGGAGATGGCAGCACAGTAACTGGGTGTGCTCCTTGCTGCATCCTCTTAACCAGTTACCCCCTAAGGTTCCGGTAGCCCCCTTCGGCATGTCAGAGTATAGCCTTTTCCACTGTTGTGTCTTGTAGCACACCAGCAGAGCTGGCAGCAGACTCAGACAGTCAGGAGGTTGGGGAGGAACCTGGGCCGGTCCTAGAGTCTGGGGAAGGCTCAGATGAGCGCTCTGTGTCGGAGGCAGAAAGGGGGCCAGAGCCGTGTGGCAGTTATCAGCTGCCTTCAGAGTCAGACATCAGTGAGGCAGAAGAACAGCTGGAGCCTGTTCGCAGTGAGCCCATGCGCAGAGCTGCCAGATGAAGGGAACAGCTAAAAAAACCGGGTCGACAGAGGAGTAAGGCCACAAGTGGACGGTGAATGGCCCCTCCCAGAGGAAATAAAAGGGGAGTGGAGTTTGCAAGAGACAATTTGCTTAATTGGTTCGAGACTCCAAGACTCCTTGCCAGGTTTTGCCGATCTCGGCCTGGCAGCTCTCCAAGCCAGATAAGGTCTGTGACTGTAAATCCTCCCTCGAAAGACTTTGCTGGATGTGAATGAGCAGAACTCACTATACATTAATAAAAGGGGGTTTTGCTAGGAGTTTGCTTCATGCTCTCGAGAAGCCTCGGTCAGATGCTCCTTTCCTCTCAGTAGGCTACCCTACCGAGTCTTCCATGACACTAAGAAAGTGCCTATCAAGGTTCCAGTATGAACCCATAAAGCAGCCATTGTTGAGACTATCCCATCACTATGCAAAACTTTATTGAGTACATCATTTCAGCACAGAATGAATGCAAAAACAGCTCTGTAATTCCCGGGCAGTTTAGTACAATTAAAAGTGTAGAATCTTCCCTCCTGCTGGTCTCAGAAATCCATCACAGCAGGTTTTATACAGTTTCAACAAGCAAAGCAAGAGCATAGGGATGGGTTCCTGCCAGTTCTAACTCTTCTATAGAAGAGGTTCCACAAATCTACAGTGACATTTAGAACCGGTTCCAGCTCCCTCCCCGCCCGCCCATCCACATATCATCAAGAAGAAGAGAGGAGGAATTATGGGAGTTGAAGTCCACAAGTCTTAAAGCTGTCAAGTTTGAGCACCCCTGGTTTTTTTTCCTAAAGGGTTAGGGGTGCAAGGGTCTTGTAACTTGACAGCTTTAAGACTTGCATGCTTCAAATGCCAGAGTTCCTGAGCCAACATGACTGGAGGAGGAATTCTGGGAGTTGAAGTCCACAAGTCTTAAAGCTCTCAAGTTTGAACACCCCTGGGTTTTTTTTTCTAAAGGGTTAGGGGTGCAAGGGTCTTGTAACTTGACAGCTTTAAGACTTGCACACTTCAATGCCAGAGTTCCTGAGCCAACATGACTGGAGGAGGAATTCTGGGAGTTGAAGTCCACAAGTCTTAAAGCTGTCAAGTTTGAACACCCCTGGGTTTTTTTTCTAAAGGGTTAGAGGTGCAAGGGTCTTGTAACTTGACAGCTTTAAGACTTGTGTGCTTCAGATGCTAGAGTTTCTAAGCCAACATTTTGGTTGCTAAGCAAGAGCGTTGTTAAGTGAGTTTCACCACATTTTACAAGTTGGCCACGCCCACCCAGTCACATGACCAGCAAGCCACTCCCACCTGGCCACGTGGCTGGCAAGCCACTCCCACAAAGCAAGCCACACGTTACAGAAGAGGTTCTAAAATAATTTGAAACCCACCATTGGAGCATAGGTAGCAACAGCATCTTATTGGTACATTCTCCTTGTCAATCTCTTAAGACCATCCCAACCAGGGTAGAGGCTTTACAGAACACAATAGTTCCTGGTACTACCTGGCTACTAATTAGGTGAGGTCGTAGATGTGGAGGTAACCGGTTAGAGATCATGGCAGTTTGCTGCACATGTCTGTACATAACCTTTGTATAACCTCTACACCAGTGTTTCTCAACCTTGTCAACTTGAAGATGTCCGGACTTCAACTCCCAGAATTCCCCAGCCAGCATTCGCTGGCTGGGGAATTCTGGGAGTTGAAGTCCGGATATCTTCAAGTTGCCAAGGTTGAGAAACACTGCTCTACACCCTCCTCCCCCTTCCCCCATTAGTGCAGGTCCAATTAGATGCCATCCAATCTCTCCCTCCTCCCTCCCCCCTCCCCAATCTTTTGGCAAACTGAAGCAATCAGAACGAAAGTAGCCTGAATACACTTTGAAGCGTGACAGCACCCTGAGAAGCAAGCATCTGTGGAAGCCCCACCACCACCACCGGAAGCCCCGGTGGGTGGAGCTCTCAGCAGAGAGAGGATGCTGTGGCTGCTTTCAGGTCCGCATCTCTGTGCAAAGGAAGGAGCAGAGAGAGGTGCAGACGAAGGTAAGGTCCTTGGCTGCTGCAGGGAGTGGGGGGGGGCAGCGTCCCCTGGGGCATTTTCGGAAGGAAGTGGGTTAAAACTTGGTTGGGGTCTGGAGAGGGGTCTTGACACACTCCAGGCTAAGCGGTTCTGGAGAGAGCGTGGGACTGGCGGTGTGGGAGCCCTGGGTCAGGGCTGGGGGAGAAGCCGCTCACGGAAGGGTGGAGTTGAGAAATGGACCAGATCGGACCAGGAATTGCAGAGGACCTCCCGCCCCCCCCCAAAAAAAGCATCCTACTGGGAGACTCTGGAGGCTATTGGGCAGGCATTCTGCTTCAGCCCCCCTCCTCCTGCTGCTGCCTGGGTGAGGGGAGGGGAGCGGCTGGGAAGAGCTCTGAAAGCAGCTCGATTTGAATAATTTATTACAGCAGAAAGATGTGCTCCACCCTCTGGAATTTCAGTCCTGTGACTGATGATGGAGGGGAGGCTGGTGCCACTCCTTTGGAAGACTCCCCCCCCCAAAAAAAAGGCTGGGCTTATATTGACTTCCATCGGTTGCCCGAGAGCCCTTCTGGGGAGCAGCGGTTCTCCAAGGGGTGGATTTCCCCAATCGCTTTATTAAACCAGGTTGATTTGAGGTGGTCCCTAAGGAACACCGAGGCCAAACGTATGGAGAAAAAAAAAACACAATAATTTTAGCCACTAATGGAGAAGGAACCAAATTCTAGCATCTACCAAATCCAAACCCATTTCCAAAAGTAATGGAGCACTCTTCATGTATTTCGAGGCTGCAAGAACAGTTCTAATAAACTTAACTTTGAGGAATTTCAAAAACAGTAGAATTGGTAAGAGTAGATTTGAGTATTGTGGTTTCAGAAAAACCCACGGGCTGCAGGGAGAGAATCGGCAATCTTTAATGAGAAACATCTCATGCTGTGCAACGCCAGCATAAAGCAGCAAAGATCAGGAGGTATGGAGTACACCTGCTCCCTTGGGGGTCCTTTCATTTGACAGGTATTATATTTTATGACAGCACTGAGCCAACACTAAAACTTTGATTTTCTGATTATCTTTTAAACTCAAAAGGCCCACCTGCTTCTCATTCCTGCTTCTGAAGTGGACATACTGGTTTTTCGTTTTGTTTTTCTGCTTAACGAAGGGCCAGAATCACTCCTGCTTGACTAGTTGGTGAGCAGGGATTTAAAGCCAATTGGATTTCTATCGTAAAGGGTCTGGTAGACAACTTTGGAACAGCTTCAGAAATCTGGCTCCAGGAGAAACATCTAATTATTGGAGCGTAAAGAGACTTAAGTGGAAGCAGGAGGGGCTGTCTGTGCAGAGGACATATCAGAAGTCAACCTTCCTGGGGGGGGGGAAATGCCTGTGGCCCCCACTTCAGGCCTAAGGGCCCAGATTCCTTTTTATTTAAAGATTACATTTTAATTACAATTAAAATCTTTCCTCCACTTGGCACCATGATGGCAACTCCACCGTTCAGAACCCGGGACTGTGACCCGTGCTCTGTTCCCACAGAGACGTCCGGCGCTCCACAGCGATGGAGGAGGAGACCGAGAAGCGTAGAAGGCCAAGGGCTTGGCGGAGTTACTTTGTGGGCGCTGCCTCCAGCAGCCTCTCCACCCTGGCCACCTTCCCTATATACAAGACCATCTTCCGCCAGCAACTGCACGCCTTCTCCGTCCCCAAAGCGGTGCGCCAGCTGTACCACGAAGGCTTCCGCCACATCTACCGCGGCGTCTTCCCACCACTCATGGTCAAGACCCTGCAAGGAACATTGATGTTTGGCACTTACAACAGCTGCTACGACTTCCTCTCGGCTCAGCCCTTGGGGTCCTGGTCCCGGAGAGCCGTAGCTGGGCTGTTTTCCGGTTTCTTGGAAGCCTTGGTCTTCTGTCCCTTCGAGAGGGTGCAGAACGTGCTCCAGGACGGGAGGAAGATCCAGAGATTCCCCACCACACGTCACATCCTGACCACCTTCCGTTCCTACCCTCTCGGGGAGAGCTTCAGCCTGGGCTTCTACCGAGGTCTCGGGCTTCTCCTGATCCGCAACGGCCTGGGGACTTCCCTTTATTTTGCCCTGGAAGAGCCCCTCCGTAGCAGCCTCTCCGCACAGAGCTTGCCTCTTGGGATCCCAGCCTTTCTGTCGGGCAGTCTTAGTGGCACTCTGGTCTCCCTGCTGCTCTACCCTCTTGGCATCCTCATTGCCAACGTGCAGTCCCAAGTGGGGAGGCAGGAAATCCTCGGCCTCTCGGCCACGGTGGCTGAGATCTGGCAGATCCGGGGAAGACAAGCCCGGCTGTTGTACAGGGGCGGGTCGCTCCTCATTCTCCGGTCAAGCCTCACCTGGGGGCTCACTACAGCCATCTACCAGTACTTGTCCAAGGTCACCAGCTAAGGACTGGCCAAGCCTTCAGAGCAACCTGCCAACATGGTGGAAATGGAGAAAGTGACAACCTGAAGGAAATGAGAATTGCCCCCTCCCAATGGAGTAATCTATCAGGATGGGGATGGAGGGGGGGAGAAGCGCAGAATGAACTCAGAATTGGGGGACTTGGTTCACTTGGGGACTCTGTAGAAATCTGAAGATTGCGAGCACATCTGGACTGATTTCACCGGCGCTCCAGACAGCTCTGCTTTGCTCTCAACTGGATCCCAGTGGCCTAGCAGGAAGCATTTTTTACTTTCCTGCAGGGGCTGCGGGGGGCGGGGGGAGGAGAGAAATAATGATTTCTGCTCTTACATGCACGACATTCACAGCAGAATTAAACCCCGATTTAATCCACTGGGGTGGGTGCGTTATTTGTAATCCTTATGCCAATTTGTGAATGAAGCTGGGGCTTAAATTATTGGAACCCACGCAATCAATTATATCAGACAACTTGGAGCCTCTGGAGAAAGGACATGCTTTGCTTTTAATAATTAATACTACTTTTATAAACTCTCTTCAGCTGAGCTGAATTTTAGCGGCCTACATTAAAAAAATTTTTAAAGTAATCTTTATTAGTTATACATTTTTTAAAGAGTAAAACATACAAATACAAATACAATTTTAAACATACAACCCCCCCCCCCCCCCGTGGTGACAGTCATTCACAGCCCAGCTTTTTTTTCCCTTCCTCATTGTTAGGTCTCTCTAAGCCACATCTTCTCATTACAAAATTCAGGGATCTATTACAATACTCATGTTCACTTTTAGTTCCCATTGTTAACGACTGCTATTTCACTTTCCCCGTTTTAAGTCCCTGCTGTTCTCCTTGTCGCCCACATATACCATAAGTTCCAGCTAAGGTAATGTTCTGTTTCTCCTTTGTCCCTCAGCCAACCCGTCATTCTGTCCATTTCTGCACATTCATAGATTTTTTTTAATTATAGCATCTTCCGACGGTATGGTAGTGGATTTCCAAAATTGTGCATAAGTTATTCTTGTGGCCACAATTATATGTAGACTCAAGGCCTACATTAATTTTGATACTTGATAAGTGTAGCTGTTATGAGTTAACAAGCTGGTTTATCTTCCATCCTTCCGAGGTGGGTAAAATGAGGACCCAGATTGTTGGGGGCAATATGCTGACTCTGTAAACCGCTTAGAGAGGGCTGAAAGCCCTATAAAGCGGTATATAAATCTAATTGCTATTATTCCTGGCCTGTTTGGTGTACCCACAGTTTCCAGTAACCACTATGTCGATTGGGAGCCCACTAGTAGAACGTGTTGGACAATTCGGGCATGTATATTCCATCACTTGTGCCTTTATAAAATTTCCAAATTGTTGTAGACTTGTCTTTTTTTTTAAGTGTGCACTTAACTTTTATCGGCATAGGAAACAGCTATGCGTCTTCCCACAATTAACTAACCAATGGTTTGCAACTTGTAAGGAAGGATACAGCTGCCTTAATGCAGGGGACTGATGGGTTTGGGTGATGGAGCATAGGGGCGGTTAACATACACTAATCTGTGTGTGTTAACCGTTCAATGCACCTTGTATCACATACATGCAGCAACTGTATGGCTTACTATCATTGTGGTTTTCAAGCATCGCGTATTATTCAAATATTTATCATGTTGGTTCGTTGTCGCTGCACAACATGCTTTTAATGTTTCAACACCGGTTTTGTTGGAAGGGCCAGTCAAATAAATATATGTTTAATTTTATCGACCATTCACATTTTTATTCCTGCAGGTAGCTGTCTTAACACTGCCTTTCCCAGGGCCCCTAATGCTGTTAAGGTAGCCCTGCGTAATTACCGTATAGTGTTATGTGTGTTTTGTTGTTTTGCTTTTGTTGTTTGTGTTGTTCTTTCTGTTTTTAAAGGTAGAAATGTTTTATTAAAAGCAATAAAAAAGGCGGCCCTGTGATAAGAGAATAGAGAATGGATACGCACTGTTTTGCCCCAATATCTGATTACTGTATTTAGATTAGCTTGAAAGACATAAACCTAAATTCAAATATTAAATAGGCGCTACGCTGATTTAAGACAGAAAAAGGCAGTCGAGCGCGGGCCAGGCTCCCAGGCTCAGTTCCACCGCTGGGCGGTGCGCAAAGCCGCATCTCCGGCGAGGGAAACGGAGATTGCCGGGCCGCCCACCTGCCAGGAGGCGGCGCTTAGCAGGGCGGCGCCCTGAAGGTTGCTGCGCCCGCTGCCGTCCCTCCCCGTTTCTTGCGGGCCGGGGGCTGCGATGACTTCTGAGCCCGGAGGGGCGAGTTGGGCTCCCCGGGAATTCCAAAGCGGGTCCGGGCTCGACCCAAGAGCCGGGAGGTTCCTCACAAAAGCTGCCTTTCCCCATTCACCCCCCTTGCAAACTTTCGCAACCGTCAAGTCTTCCTACACGCAAAGGTATCCAAACTTGGGGACTTTTTAAGATTTATGGACTTCAACTTCCAGAATTCCCCAGCCAGCATAGCTCAGGAACTTTTAAGACTTGTGGACTTCAACTCCCAGAATTCCCCAGCCAGCATAGCTCAGGAACTTTTAAGACTTGTGGACTTCAACTCCCAGAATTCCCCAGCCAGCATAGCTCAGGAACTTTTAAGACTTGTGGACTTCAACTCCCAGAATTCCCCAGCCAGCATGGCTGGCTGGGGAATTCTGGGAGTTGGAGTCCACAAGCCTTAAAGTTCCCACGCTTGGACACCCGTGTCGTACAGCCTATGCAAGCCCCACCACCACGAGCCCCGCTCTCCGCCCGACGGTCAAATCTGCGAAACCAGCCGCTCTCCCGCCGAGACTCCTGGGGGGGGGGGGAGGCCCCGCCACCGCCCATCAGCGGCCGCGAAAGCCCCCTGAATTTCAGCTCCCATCATCCGCAGCCAGCAGCTGCTGGGTTCTGGCCAGGGCATCGGGCTGGGCAGCCGTGAGGCTCGCGGGTGGGCAGGGCGCGGTAGCACCCCCGCCGCGCCCTGCTCGTCACCCGGGGGGGGGGGAGGCTTGGAGAAAAGGCTGCGGGGGTAAAGCAGGCAAGGCGCCCCCAAGGAAGCCGCTGGGCCGGGCGGGCATCGCTCCACTCGGGCCGGACACACCCCGAGGAGCGAGTGGGCTGCCAGGGCGCGGCACCTCCCCGTGCGGGAAAAAGAAACTACACTTCCCGAGGTGCCCCGCGGTCCGGCCGCCAGATATAAAGGGCTGCCCTGACACGCTGGCTCAGAGCGCGCGGAGGACAGAGGCGGCTGTACAGGTAAGCAGCGGCGGCGGTGGGGCGGGTGGGGCGAGGCGGGGCGGGGCGGGGCGGCCTCCCCTGCACGGGCAGAGAGGCGCTTTCTCCCTTGCTGGGCGCGGCGGGCTTGCAGGGACTGTCTTGGGGGGGGTGGACTGCGGCGTTAAGGCGAGCGAGAGGGTGAGTGGTGGCTCGGAAGCGGGGCCAAGGCGAGAGGGGCGTGCCGGAGCCTGGCTTGGGGTTGAAGGGGCAGCGGGCTTACTCCCCCCCCCAACATCCTCCCGGGATCTGCCCCTCCGCCCGGCCGGTCTTGGGGCTGCGGGTGGCGCCCCCCCCCCTTTTTTTTTTCTTAACTCCTCCGGGCCGCCCCGCCAGGACCCACGTGGCTTTTTTTTTTGCAGTTCTGAAAAAGTCTCGGTTTCGCTTCCCGTCTGGCCAAGATGTGCGACAAACCGGATCTGTCGGAGGTGGAGAAGTTCGACAAGAAGAAGCTGAAAAAAACCAACACGGAAGAGAAGAACACGCTGCCGTCCAAGGAGAGTAAGTAGGTGGGGCGGGGCGGGGCCCCTCCGGCAGCTGCAACGGGTTGGCCAAGACTCTTGAGCGGGGAGAGAGGCTTGGAGAGAGAGAGAGAGCCCAACCTTTGGAGCCCGGCAAGCTTTCAGGCAGGGCTATCTCAGCCTATGATCGTTGAGCAATGCCCAACCGCCCTACTGGTGGGAACTGGGAATTGGCCAGCCAGTCTGGAAGTCCAGTTTCCCTGCTGAGATGGGATTCTTTCGTTGGCCAAGACTCTTGAGCGGGGACAGAGGCTTGGAGAGAGAGAGCGAGAGAGAGAGAGCTCAACCTTTGGAGCCCGGCAAGCTTTCAGGCAGGGCTATCTCAGCCTATGATAGTTGAGCAATGCCCAACCGCCCTACTGGTGGGAACTGGGAATTGGCCAGCCAGTCTGGAAGTCCAGTTTCCCTGCTGAGATGGGATTCTTTCCCTGGAGTTGGAGCCCTGGCAAAGTCTCCGGGTGGCGGAGGTGGTGACTGTACAGGAAAAAACCAAAAACACAGCATTTCACAGAGTTTGAAATCCTGGGAAGATGAGCTGCCTCCCAAGTAAGGTTGGGTCTCCCCTGGGTTCCTGAGCTTGAGGGTCCGGCTTGCAGAACTTGGGCCAGGGCGGGGGTCCCGATGGGAAGCGGTAAAACCCA
Source organism: Thamnophis elegans (assembly GCF_009769535.1). Lineage (NCBI taxonomy): Eukaryota > Metazoa > Chordata > Lepidosauria > Squamata > Natricidae > Thamnophis > Thamnophis elegans. The sequence goes on from NC_045552.1 coordinate 54,700,177, forward strand.
GGTGCAGTTGGGTTACCCAGCAGATCTTTCCAATAGGTTTAGGCCAGTGATCCTCAACCTTGGCAACTTTAAGACCTGTGGACTTCAACTCCCAGAGTTCCTCAGCCAGCAAAGCTGGCTGAGGAACTCTGGGAGTTGAAGTCCACAGGTCTTAAAGTTGCCAAGGTTGGAGACCACTGGTTTAGGCTACCCAGAAAGTGCCCTCTTTCCCCCTCAACCCCAGACTAGAGACCAAGGGTGTGGGGTGTCTGGAAGGCAGGCTCAGTGACCATTAACGCTCAAGGGCCTTTTTTTCTCTCTCCCCCAGCCATTGAACAGGAAAAAGAGACTGCCAAGTCCTCATAGACCGACGGCAAGAAGCTCTGACGATGTTTCTCCGGTTGTTTCTCTAAAACAACGTATACATAAACTTGCATCTCAAGAAATGCTGAAGCAGCTCTTCTGCGGCTGCTACCTCTTTGGGCCTTTCTCTCCCCCCAATGCCCCCACTTTTTCAGGGCGTGGCCATGCCCTCTTCTTTCCACCACAGAAGAAAAAAAAATAATAATGCCCAGGAAAAATTCTGGGGCTTGCCCAGTGTGATTGCTTTCCTTGTCCCGATGGGGTGATTTCATCAGTTCAATCCTAATTTGTAAAAATTTTGGCCCGCGATTGTTTATTGCGACTTTACTTTGATTTCCAAGAAATGGAAAAGAAAATTCTTATTAAAATTTTAAACATGAATTACCTCACGACTGTCTCTTGTGATTCCTCCCCAGAGCGCCCGGCTCTCCCCCCCCTCCTTTGTTTTGAAGGCATCTTGCTGAGGGCTTTTTATACCCGCTTGGCCCAGGCCTGTGCTGTGAGTTGAGAGAGACAATGGTACTTTTGAAGGGGTGGGGGGACTGGTGTTCTGTCTGCTGGGGGTGGGGCAGAAGGGTGGAAGAGGGGGACCAGCATCTCTGCCTCTTCCTTTGGGGAAGTCAAAGCTCCAGCTGAGGGATCAGGTCAAGACAATCCCACCACAAATCTGGGAAAACTCCAAGTAGCCACTGATCCAGGCTCAGGCCTATGAGAAGAGAAATTTGAGTCTAAGCCAATCCTGAATAGGGAACTTAAGGTTAGGTTTATAGTTTAGTTTATAGTTTTATTGATTTGTATGCCACGCACTCCCAAAGGACTCTGGGCGGCTTACAATAAAACAAGGGAGGGGGGATAATACACAAACAACATATTAAAATATACAACAGTCACAATTTCCGAGGGGCTGGATATTTCGAGAGCCCCCCGGCCTGCTGGAGCAGCCAGAACTTAACGGCTTTGCAGAAGGCCGGGAGGGTAATAAGGGTCCGGATCTCCATGGGGAGATCATTCCAGAGGGCTGGAGCTGCAACAGAGAAGGCTCTCCCCCAGGGAGTCGCCAGCCGACATTGGCTGGCAGATGGAATCCGGAGGAGACCTAACCTGTGTGATCTAATCGGTCTATGGGAGGTGATCGGCAGGAGGCGGTCTCTCAGGTAAAGAGACAGGCAGAGCCAGGTTTTAGAAACACAGCTCCTAGCCTGCAGCTTGAGGGCTTCCAGAGGTGCCCTTTCACATTCTGATTGACAGATGTGCCCAGAGCAGGGATCCTGCTATATGTGCAGAGAGGAGAGCAAGAGGGCATCTTTGTAGCCAGGAGGAAAGATCAAGAAGCACTCAAGAGAGCTGTGGACTTCTGAAGAGGCCTTGTTGTTTCTTAGATGTTTAGATGGCAATTTAACAGTGATGAAAAAAACTTAACAGCCAGCAGGAAACAGTAATAATTGAGTGCCAACCCAGCAGTGAATTTTGGAGGCAGCCAACCGTTAAATGTGCAGACACACTTGCTAATAGCGGAAGGATTTTGGCGAAGTTGCCAAAAGCCTGAAGAAAGAGGAAGGGAGCAAAACCTGCAATTTCCCCTCAGTGCTTTAGGCAAGAAAGTTATGTTTTGGGTGTGCCTTCCTCAGACGGGGCAGCTTAAGGGAAGGGAAACTACAGGAAAAGCTACTTTCACTGAAAGCTTCACCCAGGACAAGCGCATCTGATGGAGAGGTTGGCAGCAGCCCTGCCAGCCTGCCTCCCCGCTCAAGAAGGATGCACAGCTTTAGATAAGCAAAGCAGAGAAGGGGACAGCCATTTCCCTAAACTGCTCACCCTGCAGATGGGCCAGAAGTCCTGAGCGGAAGAATGCCTCTCTGGTCAGGGTTCTGGTGCGTTGGTACTAATTGGTTCAAGGAGGAGGCAGGCCTTAGAACAGCTCCCTGGGACTTGCCCCCAACAGGGTGGGGACACAAGACGGGCATGCCCAAACCAAAATCCATGTTCTGTTCAGACACGTGAACTGATTCAGTGTACAGGAAAAGGGGGTGGGTAGTTCTGAGGAAGAGAAAAAACTTGCCAGCTAGACGTCTCCACGGCCACTTCCCAGCCCAGGACAGGCAATTAGGAGGCTGGAGCCTCTCCCCTCCTTCCAAGTTTCCAAGTTTAATAAAAGTTGTATGCCGCCCACTCCCATTGGGACTCTGGGCGGCTCACAACAAGACAAAGAAACATTTAAAATTTAAAAATAGAAAAGGCAATATTAAAATTCCACATCATCCATTCCATCTAAGCGGGGCTGGATATCAATCAACAGCCCCAGGCCTGCCGGAATAGCCAGGTCTTGACGGCTTTACGGAAGGCCGGGAGAGTGGTAAGGGTCCGGATCTCTGCGGGTAGATCGTTCCACAGGGCCGGCGCAGCAACAGAGAAGGCCCTCCCCCGGGGAGCCGCCGGCCAGCATTGTCCGGCACCCGGAGGAGGCCCAACCTGTGCGATCTTGTTGGTCGTTGGGAGGTAAGTGGCAGGAGGCGGTCTCTTCCCTTCTTGAAGAGGGCAGAGCTGGCCCCCACTTCCAGGCAGCCTTCAACCTGGCCAGCCACAGAGGAGGCTCAACTTCCATCTAAACATGGGACAATTTTGCAGGCAACTCCTGGAGCCAGAGGAGGAGGGGAGGTGGAGAGAAAAGCTACATGATTTCCTGCACCTTCATAATTCACTGGTGCATCTCAGGGACTTGGGGGACACTGGCTGTCTTTTCAGTAGGAAGCCCCATTTCCACATCCTGGGTACAGCACTGGTTCCCTTATGCTGGGGGGATGCGAAGGATTCTCAGCAGGATCCCCATTCCATAGGAAAGACCCTTACTGCAGTTAAAAGTCTTGGAAGCTCAGGCAGCTAAAGGGGGGGGTTGAGAACAGCTGTTTCCACGCAGCGTGGTGCTGCTCTGCATTTACTCCAGTTTGACCAGTGCTTACTCTTAAGGATGGGGCTCTGGGAGGAAACCAGCCCATCTTGTTAATTTAGGACAGCGTATGTTCAGAAAGCCCCCTGTGCCTCCAGGAACCATGCCGAACTGCTCCACAAGGCAGTGAGGTTTTTTTGTTTTGCTGTGGCCTAATGCAGCTGCCTGGAATGGGGACCCCTGGCTGCAGCAACCTGCCGATCCCATCCACCATGCTTCACCACCGGCATGTTCCAAGTGCCACTTTGCACGCCAGCAGCAACAACACAACAGGCCCTACCCTGCCAGGAGCTGTTTGCTTTCCAGGTGTGGGCTTCCAGCTAACACAATGTGCCTTAGACTCGGGCAAGGCCTGCCTCCTGCCTGCTTGGCTCCCCAGTGGAAGGGCAGGAGCGGGAGGCCGCTCCCTGAATGCAGAACAAACGCACCCGACAGGTCCGGGCTAGCTCCGCCAGCGGAGACGTCACCAAGCGGGACAGGCTGCCTTTCAAGAGCCGAGGTGGCGCAGTGGTTAAATGCAGCACTGCAGGCTACTGCTAGATCAGCAGTTCAGCGGTTCAAATCTCACCGGCTCAGGGTTGACTCAGCCTTCCATCCTTCCGAGGTGGGTAAAATGAGGACCCGGATTGTTGGGGACAATATGCTGACTCTCTGTAAACCACTTAGAGAGGGCTGAAAGCCCTATGAAGCGGTATATAAGTCTACTGCTATTCTCTGTATTGCCAGCCCAGCGTTTTTCTGAACGGCCCAGGAGGCGGCTCTACAGCAGAGCCAGCCCCGCTTTCTCTCCCCCTCCCCCCGGGAAGACCGGCCGGGAGGGGATTCTCCGGCGGCCTCTGAGCTGCTCTGCACCGCGGTTGTGAGACGGGAAGCGGTGGGCGCCGATTTCCTTCCTTCCTTGCAGAGCTGAGCGCGGTTGGAAGCCGCGGGGCTGCAGCGGAAGGATGGAGCTGCTGCTGCTGCCGCCGCGGCTCAGTCTTCGCGCTACACGGTGGTCCAGGCGGAGCCGAAGCCCCCTCCACCCCCGCAACCGCATTCCCTCCACCGAAAAGCCGCGCAGGCTCCGGGCCCCGCTCAAAGCAGGCGGCGGCTGCGGCCGCGGCCGGGGGGAGGGTTGAAGAGAGGGAGGAGGGGTCCGCACAGCTGGGGGACAGAGATGCGCTGCGGCTGCTTCTTTCACACCTGGCCTGGCGCCGCCCCCGCACTCCCACCCACCCCAATCCCGCGCATGCGCACAGGAGATGCCAGGCTCCGGAGGCTGCCGCGGACTGGCAGGCCGGCTAGGCGGGCGGAGGCGACGGAGTGACGGGTTCGAGCCCGGCTGCGGGGCAGGTGCTGTGGGACGAGCCGCAGCCTACGGGTGAGAAAGACATAGGGTGGGGGGCGGAGAAGCGCCTCCCAGCCCCGCAGCTTTCCGCCGGCGGATCTGGGTTGGTTGGTTGGTTGCTTGCCCGCTGCTGCCGGGCAGAGGTGCCTGGGGTGGAGCAGAGGATGCCAAGGCGCGTCGGATGGCATGGGCCAACTCCCTGGGGGACCCTCCCGGACCTCCCTTCTCCTGCGGTTCTCTCCCCTCCCCGCCCAGATGCGAGCCCCGGGCGCCCCCCGGGAACAGCCGGGTGGCGTCGAGGCGCTCGGTCCTCCCCCGAGAGACAAAAGCGCCGGGCGAAGCGGCTCTGCGGTGCGGGCCTCACGGCTTGCCGCTGGCATCGCTCCTGGGCTTGCCGGGCGCCCGGCCGGCTGTCTGGCTCCTGGGCGCAGGCATTTGGCAGGCACCACCCAGGGCCAGCGCCTGGCCTCTCCCGGGCATCCCCATGAAATCCCGAGACCGGCGGGAAGCCCTTCCGCAACCAGCTGGGTTGTCTGAACCGGGGAGAGCTGCAGCGAACAGGCCAAGGCCCTCGGAGCTGCCAACCAGGGAAGGACTAAAGCCAATGGTGCGTTGGGCTGCTGGGAGCTGCCCCTGCCCGCCCCACTAAATGCAGTGTTTCTCAACCTTGGCGACTTTAAGTCCTGTGGACTTCAACTCCCAGAATTCCCCAGCCAGCTATGCTGGCTGGGGAATTCTGGGAGTTGAAGTCCATAGGACTTAAAGTCACCAAGGTTGAGAAACACTGTTCTATAGTATTGTCTATAGGTGTCCAAACTTGCGAACTTTAAGACCGGTGGACTTCAATTCCCAGAATTCCCCAGCCAGTCCACCCGTCTTAAATTTCCCAAGTTTGGATACCCCTGAACTAGTTGATTCTTGTTTTATTTTTTCTTCCTCTTCTAAGCTTTTAGTTTCTTGCGTTTCATTTAATTTCCCCCCTCCAAGTTCTTCTTCTGTTTTCTTTTTGTGTGTTTAAACAAACTTCCTGTTTCTTTATTACCTATCAAGGAGTCATGTGCTTGTTTTGAAATCGGAAATATTTCTCCATAGATCTGAAACTCCATTTTATAACAATTTTAAAAAATCTTTTAAAGCCTCCCCCAATTATCTCTCTTCACAATTAGCCCGAATTTAAAGTCTATTTAATGTCCTTGTCTTTCTTCCTTTGTTCAATGATTCCTCTTCTTTTCAAAAGGAGGGTGCTCTACTGAATTAATATAATCCAATTCCAGAAATAGATAAATCCAGTTTTCAATTAACTTTCTTCAAAGAGAGCCAAAAAGGGGGGGGGGACACACAAGCACTCCTTAAATTTTCTCACAATATCCAAATTATCTTCTTTTTGTAGAGCCAAGGTCAAATCTTCCAGCTGCTACTTCTCTTATTTTGTCTATTTTTAGTCTTAGTATATATTTCACTCACCAAGCCAGCTGAGCTTTGTAGTACTTTTTTTCCTCCAGTAGATGGCACTCTGAATTTCTATTTCATATAAAATAGCCTAAGAAATACAGCTAATTATCAAAATATCCAGGGAATTTAAAATACACATAAAAAATACTATTTTCTCCCAAAAACATCGCTCTGGCTCAATTCTTAAGTTCGGTTGTCCCAGCTTTGAGGCGACTATCAGAAAATGGCTGCTGCCGCTGCTGTTGATTGGCGAGGAAATTGCCAATTCCTCACCGTCCCCAAAATGCCTCTCCTTTCTTCACCACCCCTACAAGATGGCTATGGCCCTAAGGCCTCCCAACAGCGTGTACCAACTGGTTTTCATGGGGCTCATCAGGGCTCCACTAATTTCTAGTCCGTTCTTGCTGCGACATCAACCGGAAGTCAAGTCAGAAAGCTGGTTTTCTGAGCCAGGTGACCAGTGGGGAGTTCCGGACAGTACAGCCTGATATGGGCGTATTGGTGGCAGCTGGGAGCAGCGGCCACCGTACCGGAACGGTGTTTCAGTGGGCCCATCCGCCTGCGTTCGTTACCTGTTTTTAAGGCAACTGGGCCAATTGCACATGCGCGCACAACATACAGCGCCTGCACAACCTCCGCTGAGCAGCTGGGGTGTCGCAGGGCGGTGGTGTGCGCATGTGTGCGCAGGGCAGTGGCATTTCGCATACGTGCATATCACGCGTACCCGAGGTGGATGCCTGGCCCCGTCGCAGTGTACCAGTTGTGACGGGATCTGGAACCCACCACTGCAGGAGGTGTCCTGCATGCCTCCTGCCAGGGAGCTGGGCCTGGCACCTACCTGCTAACCCTGTGCTCTGCTCCTTTCCAAGCTTGGTGCGGCCAGATTGACCATGAGCGGGAAGTCTCTGCTGCTGAAAGTCCTCCTCCTGGGCGACGGGGGTGTTGGCAAGAGCTCCCTCATGAACCGCTATGTCACTCACAAGTTTGACTCCCAGGCCTTCCACACCATTGGGGTGGAGTTCCTCAACCAGGACCTGGAAGTGGACGGACGCCTCGTGACTCTCCAGATTTGGGACACGGCGGGACAGGAGCGCTTCAAGAGTTTGCGGACACCCTTCTACCGCGGCGCGGATTGTTGCCTCTTGACCTTCAGCGTTGATGACCGCCAGAGCTTCGAGAACTTGGGCCACTGGCGGAAGGAGTTTGCCTGCTACGCCAATGTCAAGGATCCGGAGCACTTCCCCTTTGTGGTGCTGGGCAACAAGGTGGACAAGGCGGAGAGGCAGGTGGCAGCAGAGGAGGCCCAGGCATGGTGCTTGGCACACGGGGACTACCCTTACCTAGAGACAAGTGCCAAGGACGATACAAATGTGGCGGTGGCTTTTGAGGAAGCAGTGAGGCAGGTGCTGGCCTTGGAAGAGCAGCTGGAGCACTGCGTCCTGGCCCGCACGGTCGACTTGCACCGGAGTGCCAAGCGAGGCTCTTCGTGTTGCTGAGAGGTGCCAGTCTAGAACTGGCTGCTGTTTACGGAGGGAGAAAGGGGGGAGCAACGCAAAGGGAAGAGGGGATCCTTGGCTTTTCTCTTTAGCCCACTCAGCCCTTCATTGGTTGAACTGCCCTAGAGTAGCCCCTCGGCCTCCTGATCATGCGGTGTGGGGGTTAGGCTCTGGCGGAGGGCACTTCCTGTTCTCCCTCCTCTTCCCCTGCCCTGGGAGTTGGGGGCCGGGGTCCTTTGTCTGCCCCATACACCTCAGCCCCTGAGCAGGACCAGGGAGAGCAGGAATCGCTGGAGCTGTTGCACAGTCACCTGGTGGCAAGGAGAAGGAGTCACATGGGACTTTCTGGCCAAGATGCCTTGTGCTGATGAGGTATGTGTCAAATGGGTGGGGGGAGTTGAGCAGAATCCCCCCCCATCTCTATAGTTACTGTTAGTGTCAAGCAACAAGAGACCCCTGTGCTCTATTTCCCCCCTCTTCTCCCTTTGCTCCGGTGGATTCCCCTGGAAGCTGCTTCAGGTGCCTCAGCGGGAAGTGGGGGATAAGCCTCACTTTGACTTTGTAGGAAGCATGAGCCGAGGTGGCGCAGTGGTTAGGCTGCGGTACTGCAGGCCACTTCAGCTGACTGTTATCTGCAGTTCAGCGGTTCTAATCTCACCGGCTCAAAAGTTGACTCAGCCTTCCATCCTTCCAAGGTGGGTGAAATGAGGACCCAGACTGTGGGGGCAATATGCTGACTCTGTAAACCGCTTAGAGAGGGCTGAAAGCCCTATGAAGCGGTATATAAGTCTAACTGCTATTGCTATTGCTAGGTGGCCCTGAGCTGTGGGGACAGAGACTGTTAACCTGGCTAGCATATAAGTAGGTGAGTGGCAGTGGTGGGTTTCAAAACTTTTTGGAACCTACTCTGTGGGTGTGGCCTCCTTTGTGGGAGTGGCTTGCCGGCCATGTGTTCTCTCTCTCTCTCTCTCTCTCTCCCCCCTCTCTCTCCTTCCTTTTGTCTCTCTGTCCCTTTTTTCGTTTTTTCTTTCATCTCTCTCTCTCACACACTCTTTTTCTTTCTTTTTTCTTTTTTCTTTTTTTATTTCTTCCTTTCTTTCTCTTTCTCTCTCTCTCTGTGTCAGTCCGTCTGTCTGTCTGTCTGTGTGGGGGGGCAGTGGTGGGTTTCAAAAATTTTTGAAACCTACTCTGTGGGTGTGGCCTCCCTTGTGGGAGTGGCTTGCCGGCCATGTGTTCTCTCCCTCTCTCTCTTTCTCCCTCTCTCTCTCTCTCCTTCCTTTTGTCTCTCTGTCCCTTTTTTCTTTTTTTCTTTCATCTCTCTCTCTCACTCTTTTTCTTTCTTTTTTCTTTTTTCTTTATTTATTTCTTCCTTTCTCTTTCTCTCTCTCTCTCTGTGTCAGTCTCTGTCTCTGTCTCTCTCTCTCTCTCTCTCTCTCTGTGGCAGTGGTGGGTTTCAAAAAATGTTGGAACCTCTTCTGTAGGTGTGGCCTGCTTTCCGGGTCCACTGATGGAACCTCTTCTAACCCGTTCGGTAGATTTGACGAACCGGTTCTACCGAATAGGTGCGAACTGGTAGGAACCCACTCTGGTGAGTGTATGCTTAAATTTAGTGACGTGTGGCCCATATATGTGGCCACCTTATATCTCTGATTAGAGCAAAAGTCAGCGCCGTTCCCTCCATTCTGCTTCTTTTTGGGCAGAAAACTGGTCAAATTCTGCATTGTTACTAGTTGCACCATTCTTGGGGAAGTTCTTAGCTCTCCAAGGTTGCAGATGCCCAACCTCTCTGGCAAGGGGTCCTCAGAAGTACACTTTCGGGGCTGAACAAATGCTGGAAGAACTCTGTCCTGTCCCTCAGGCTCTTCTGGAAATGAGCCCCCTCCCACCGTCTAGAGAAACGGGTATCGCAAAAAGACCAGCTGCTCCTGGGGGGGCTTTTGGCCCATGAACTGGGCCCCTGAGAGCCCCCGGTGACACTTAGCTGGCTTGCCCTTCAGGTTCACAATCAAAGCCAACCACCCTCCTACCACAAGCCACATTCCGATCGTTCCCCCACTTTCTTGGGGGGTCAGCAGAGGGGGCTTGAGGAGCGGGGCAGTTATAGGTGTGGCAAAAGCCTTGAATTAATTTTGTGCCTAGAGCCAGGAGAAGAGACGCTCCAACCCAGCTGTATATGTCGGGGGGTGAGGGGAGGATCCCAAAGGGGGACGCAATAGAGGTAGCTTTTCTGGTGACTGAAGGAAGAAGGGAAAACTGCCAAGCACATGAAGAGAGTGGGGGGCCTCATCATGCTTCCAAGTGTGTCCTTTTGCGACAAGATTAATACATGTAAGGTGAAGCCCAAATTCAGGAACTTTTCCATTCCTTTCAAAGGAAAATGTACTCCTAGTGTTACAAGCATGATTATTTTTTTTCAAAGCCGTCTCCAGAGAGAGTCCTATCCATCTGTTGCAGCTGAACAGTGGCACCAATAAAGATGGGTTTCAAAACGATCTTAGAAATGGCAAGTTTGTTATAACATCAGAAAAGAGCATGCTGTGCCCAAACCGTCTCACACCTCCTGTGCATCTCACCCTGCCCGCTGAGGAAGACGCTTGATCTGAAAAAGTGGTTCCTAAAGCCTGTCGTGCTAAATTGGCTGCCTGTATGGCACCCCGGGGACTCTTCCCCTTGCCAGGCACCAAAAGCCTGCCGGTGTATTCTTCACATTTTGTCCTTGCCAGCCCAACAGCAGCTCTTCCAGTTTTCTCCCTGATCATCTGGGGTTGCTATAAGTCAGGGGTGGGTTTCTCGCCCCGTTCCAACCGGTTTGCTTGGAACGGGGCCGGCGGCGTCCTCGTGTACGCGCGCAGTGCACGGGTGCGTACTAGCGTCTGTGCGATGCTCCAGCTGCTCCTGGAGGATTGCGCAGGTGCTGTATGCGTCCTGCGCATGCGTGGAAGCGCAGAACTCGTCAAAACCGGGTAAGAAACGCGGGCAGGCAGGCGGACCCTTCGGCGTTCCCGGAAGTTACTTACTTCCGGGTTCGCCGACCAACCGGTTCGCGGGGACCACCGTGAACCGCCTGAAACCCACCCCTGCTATAAGTCTGGGAGTTGGGAGCGTTAAGAAGGCAACAGAGAAATGTATTTGTGGGCTGCAAAGGGTGATTATATATCCACACGACGCCAGTTTCCATGCTGTTCTGCCCATTTAAAAACCCAGTGGAGGAGTGATGTTCAGAGCGCGTAACAAGGTCCCTCACAATGCGTCAGCAGTTAACAGGTCTCCGTCCTCCTTCTGATGGAGACTTGGGAATGGGGTGAGGGGGGGAATTCTGACCCACTTCACAGAGTGGCTCAACCGATGAAATTAAACCAGCCCTTAAGAGACTGAATGATCCGACCACCCAGATCAATAGAGGAGTCCGTTCCCACAGAATGCCCGCTAAGAGCAACGTTACCAGCACAAGTGGGTGAACTCGCCAACACCCAAAGGTTTTGGGCCGTTTCAGAAGGTCTCCACAAATACAATGTGTGTTTCACTGCTGTGTTTGTTCGTAGCAAAAGAAGGAGCTTTGTTTGTGGGCCATTCCTAGTTCTGAGCCAATCCGAGCACCCACCAGGCCTGGAGGGAGGGAAGGGCTGGCACGAGGCCCTCTGTGCTGTGCCGGAGAGAAGCCCCGGCATTCTTGAAGGAGTGGGTGGGAGGGTGGAACAGCCATCTGGCTGCAATGGGAGAAGCCATTCTTTTTCTCGGAAAGCCTGCAGATGCAAGAGGTTGAGCCAGGCACCGTCCAGCGGCCCCTGCGGGGAATCGCCCCCTGTGCTGCTTCCGAAGAGACAATCCCCACAGGTGTTTTATCACAGGAGATTTCATTCATATGGATGGATGGATGGATGATTGGATGGATGATTGGATGGATGATTGGATGGATGATTGGATTGATATAGATGATGGATGGATGGATGGATGGATGGATGGATGGATGGATGGATGGATGGATGGATGATTGGATGGATGATTGGATGGATGATTGGATGGATGATTGGATGGATGATTGGATGGATGATTGGATTGATATAGATGATGGATGGATGGTTAGATGGATGATTGGATGGATGGATGGATGGATGGATGGATGGATGATATAGATAGATGGATGATGGATGGATGGATAGAATGATCGATAGAATGATAGATAGATAGAGAGATAGATAGAGATAGATAGATAGATAGATAGATAGATAGATAGATAGATAGATAGATAGATAGATGATATGGATGGATGGATGGATAGATGGATGGGTTAGATGGATGGTTAGATGGATGGATGGATGATAGATGGATGGATGATTAGATGGATTGATGGATGGATGATATAGATGCATGTATGCATGGATGGATGGATGGATGGTTAGATGGATGATTGGATGGATGGATGATTGATGGATGGATGATATAGATAGATGGATGGATGGATGGATAGTTGGATGATTGGATGGATGGATGATTAGATAGATGGATGGATGGATGGATGGATAGATGATAGATAGACAGACAGACAGACAGATGGATGGTTAGTTGGATGATTAGATGGATGGATGATTAGATAGATTGATGGGTGGATGATGGATGGATGGATGGATGGATGATAGATAGATAGATGGAGGTTGCCCCATACCCTCCATCACAGATGCTGAGCATGCTGCCAAGTATTTCCATGCCAGCACTAACCAGAAAATGCCTTGCATCCAATATCCCACCATTTTAGGACCCCCAAAGGAGTCACAAGGCTGGCTTTAGTTTCTGCAGCCCAGAACTCCTCCTGTTGTGTTTTTATCAATCTGGGAAGAGCAATCAAGGCAGTAAAAGCTGATCTTTTGGTCTGAGCTGCAAAGGTGGGACTGCAGAGGCCACCAGCCTGTACCGCCTTGCTGGCCTTCTGAAAGCCATGCCGAGGAGGGCCAGGCGTGCAAGCACCTCCAAGAGTCCTGAGCCCTGCCCAAAAGTCCTGCCCCAATCTCCCCGGAAGGCAGAGGGAAAAAGAGCAGCCAAAGAGACTCCGGTGGTGGGAAAACAGCCAGACAGGAAGAGCGCGGAGAGTTCTTCAGAACAGTCGTAACTTTTATTCCTCGAATATTACAAAATACACCTTGCAAGGTAAGTCTCCAAAAACAAACTGGTCATGCTTTGTTAAAAATGAATTTCGAAAGGAGAAAGAAACACACTTAGCTTATTAGCTGGTTTCCCCCAGAGTTTATACTGAGGGATTTCGGAGGGCTCGAGTCCCAGTTATATGCATTGCAATCCACGTGAAAGATCAGGTATAGACAACTTCATTTGCCCCCAGTATTTGCTGCTGCTTTCCAGGTGGGCTCTGTTCACAAGTGCATCCCGAATGGGTTTCAGCTGCCTGGGTCAAGCCTGCTCAGCAGGGCTGCCCTGATTGTTAGCCGTCTAGGGAACTGGCCCCTGCCTGGCCATCTCTTCTCCCACCCCACCCCTACGCTTGCTGACATAGACCCCTAAGGTTGGAGTTGAGCACTGACTGGCTAAGCCTGGTTCGCCAGGGAGCTCCCAGCCAGGGCTTTGCCCTCGTGGGCAAGAAGCAAAGCAGGCTCCTGGCCGGGTGTGTGTGTGTGTGTCGGGGAGAGCTTCCATGACCCTTCCAGTCCATCCCTTCTTTCCACTGGATATCATGGTGTGAAGTTCAGGGATGATCCTTCCCTACAGAGACCAAATCAATTTTCTTTTTGTTTTATGGAAATCCGTGTCCGGAATGTACAGGGTGTTTTTTTATTTTCTCTTCTTTTACCTCTCTAGTTGGACCAAGGAACCGAGACAGGAGGCTCCATATAACTGGGATGGTTTACGGTTTTGCCAGAAATGGGGGAAAGTAATGATAAGGAAAGGAAATACGGGTTATATTCTGCAGAGGATCCCTAAAGAAGAAGGTGTAGGATAGAAGCAGCAGTCACTGGGAGAGGGGAGCACCAATGTGACGGTCGGAGGCTTTGGGTCCCACCCCTCGTGGCCAAAGGGAAAGCACACGGCCCAGGGTTACGACCCCCCTCCTCTAACGAAGGAGCCCCTAGCATTAGGCGCGGCAGCTTCTGGTTATGGGTGCTCCTAAGATAAGGCTGACCTCTGCCCAGCTGGGGTGGCCCAAGGAAGCTGGAGCCAATCGGCCTAGCTTTACCTGCTCCTCAAAGGATGGACAGAAGGGCCCCTTCCCCAGGTTCCTCGCTGCTCTTGGGAGGGTGGCTGGGGCTATGGACAAGGTCACCTCTCCGCAAGGCAGTGGCTCAGTGCTCTCTTTCCCTCCTGGGAAGATCCTTGCTCCAAGCCCTCTTGCCCAGGAGATGGGGAGTTGGCCAAGGGGGGGCCCTTGTGTTTGCCGCCGCCGCCTCTGGTGCCACCGCAAGAGAAAGCTGGTGAACTAGCAGAGCTGGCTCTTCTGTGTCTCCGGGCGGCTCAGCTGGCTGATCAGCCCACCTGGGCCTCCTTTGGAGCAAGCAGATATCGGTTGGGTGGTTCCCGGAGGAGCCCAGAGAGCTACTGGGAGATGAGAGCGTGAAGAAGGACTGTAGGTGCTGAAGAGACTCTCCTCCATCCTCGGGACACGGCCTGCTTCATTGGCACAAGGGGGGAAGGGCAGTCAGATGGTGTTAAGGGAGGAGGAGGAGGCGGCGGCCAGGTGCAGCGTGACTGCCTGGTTGAGTTAAAGGCTGGGAGTTAAGAGGAGGAAGAGCATCTGGTGAAGGTAGCGGCTCTCTCTTTCGCTCACGCTTAAAACTTTGTGCCTCTTCCCATCAGTTTGAGGACTGCAAAGTTGTAGGTGGCGGCAATGATGAAGGTGAGCTGGAGGCAGAAAGTGGGAAGGAGGAGGTGAGATCCAAAGGCCCCGAGAAAGGCAGCCCCCTCCCCCAAGCTCCCCTCAGAGGCCCCAGCGCTCTAGGCTGCTTCTGCGCCGGCCTAGAGGTCCCCAGCCCCGCCCGCACTCTTCCCTAGCAGAAGACACAGCAACCGTCCCAGGGGTGACTGTGAATTAACCGGAAGCTCCTTTCCATGTTAGCAATAGCAATAGCAGTTAGACTTATATACCGCTTCATAGGGTTTTCAGCCCTCTCTAAGCGGTTTACAGAGTCAGCATATTGCCCCCCAACAACAATCCGGGTCCTCATTTTACCCACCTCGGAAGGATGGAAGGCGGAGTCAACCCTGAGCCGGTGAGATTTGAACAGCCGAACTGCAGAACTGCAGTCAGCTGAAGTAGCCTGCAGTGCTGCATTTAACCACTGCGCCACCTCGGCTCATGTTGCTGTCGTTTGAGAATGTTTGGGCCAAAAGCAACGATGGCGCTCCTCCCTCCCTAACCCTTGAATCCAAGGGGAAAGATCCAGGGGGCTCTTGGCTAGACTTACCAGGGCCACGAGGGTAATGGAAGCCCCCACAAATGCGGCAATAAAGAGGTGAAAAGTCATCTGGAACTGCAAGCAAAAAACACAGAGAGGTCTAAGCCCCATCCCTGGAGGATGGGGGATCCAGGAGATCTCGGTCCCCTTGGAGGACTGAACCCAGAGGTTGGAGGTCTGGCCAGGGTCATCCATGGAATCACAGGTGGGTTTGCATTGGCCTGGAGCCGAAGGAGGCAGCACCTTTCCCTAGGGGGCTCAACCAACCGCTGGACAAAAGAGGCCTTCACTCATCTAGCAAAGCTGCCCTTCAAGGTGGCAGATGGATTTCCTTGCCCATCATGTGGACTATTCAAAGTTGGGATCGTTTTTTTCTCATCCAAAGGGCTGCCCTTGAAGAGTGTTCGAAGACTCCAGTTAGTCCAGAATGCAGCCGCGTGAGCGATTGTGGGTGCACCAAGGTACACCCACGTTACACCTATCCTCCGCGAGCTGCACTGGCTACCCATTAGTCTCCGAATCCGCTTCAAGGTGCTGGTCGCTACCTATAAAGCCCTACATGGCATCGGACCTGGGTACCTGAGAGACCGCCTCCTGCCGATTACCTCTCTCAGACCAATTAGATCTCACAGGTTAGGTCTCCTCCGGATTCCATCTGCCAGCCAATGTCGGCTGGCGACTCCCCAGGGGAGGGCCTTCTCTGTTGCAGCTCCGGCCCTCTGGAACGAGCTCCCTGTCGAGATCCGGACCCTTACTACCCTCCCGGCCTTCCGCAAAGCCACCAAGTCCTGGCTGTTCCAGCAGGCCGGGGGGGGGGGTGGGGTGGGGTTGAGAAACATCTACCTCCACGGAAATTGTGAATGTTGGCTTTTGTTTTTAAATATGTTGTCTTTGTCTAGTTTCCCCCTTCCCCTTGTCTTTTGTGAGCCGCCCGGAGTCCTCCGGGAGTGGGCGGCATACAAGACAAATAAATAATAATAATAATAAATAATAATAATAATAATAATCCTCTTATAAAAGTGAGCGTCACCTCCAAAATAATGCCCAGATGGTACCTTATATCCATTTTGTCCAGCCAGATAAATAATATGGGTTGTTGCAAGAACCAATCTGGGTCGGTCAGTGGGACCAGAGGTTTTCTCTTCCGAGATTTCGGACTCGTGCCAGAACCCATCTTCAAGGAGCGTGAATTGTCTTCAAAATGATGGCTTTTTTACTAAAAGGTGACTGAGCTACTAAGATGTGTTTGGTGACTCAACTCTGTTTTTTTAAGCGACCTGCTGATGGTCTTGAAACACAACGGAATATTCCACCAACAGCGGAAGGCCCGTATTGGTTAGTAATAACTTGGTTCCGATGATTTGAGTGATCCAAGAAGGGTTGGAGGAGGGCAAATGAACAATAGGGAGGTCCCAGGTAGATCCTTGTAATCTGAGAATAGTCAAGTGATCAACTCTCCGATACAAAGATGGTGGGAGAATCACATGGGTCTGGAGGGACTCTTGGCCTCAACTCCCTCCTTTCAAGCATCAGCTACTGCACCTACATTTCTCTTCTTCCTTCTCTTCCTTCCTTCTCTGACCCGGGAGCTGAGGTTGCCCCCCCCCCCCCCCACTGCTGGCTTTCCGGAGAGTGTGAAGACCTGGCTCTGGCAACTGGCATGGGATCCAAGAATGAGACCCAACCCTGAGCGATGGGCGGGGGGGCTTAAACATGGCTTATTTTTGTACAGTTTTGTATGTGGACTTTATTAGTATTTTTTTTTACTTCTACACCACTCAAAGTCACTTAGACAATGGGAGAGGGAGGGAGAGAGAGAGGAGGAGGGAGGGAGGGAGAGAGAGAAAGAAAGAGAGAGAGAGAGACTATTGGTTTTTTTAACTTCTACACCACTCAAAGTCACTTAGACAATGGGAGAGGGAGGGAGAGAGAGAGGAGGAGGAGGGAGGGAGGGAAGAAGAGAGAGAGAGAGAGAGAGAGACTATTGGTTTTTTTAACTTCTACAACACCCAAAACCCCTTAGTGAGAGAGGGAGAGGGAGAGAGAGAGGAGGAGGGAGGGAGGGAAGAAGAGAGAGAGAGAGAGAGAGAGACTATTGTTTTTTTTTAACTTCTACACCACTCAAAGTCACTTAGTTTTTTTAGTTTTAGTTTTATTAAACATTTATAGGCCGCCCTTTTCCCTGAGGGGACTCAGGGCGGCTTACAATAATGAGGGAGGGGAGTGCAGGACAAAACACAAAAAGAAAATGTGAGTGAAAATAAGTAGCAGTAAAAGCACAACATTCACACAGCATTCGGGAGGGGCGAGATTAGAGTCCTATCCCCAGGCCTGACGGGCTAGCCAGATCTTGATGGCCGTGCGGAAGGCCTGGACGGTGGTGAGGGTGCGGATCTCCACGGGGAGATTGCTCCATAGCGTCGGAGCTGCAACTGAGAAGGCTCTCCTCCGTGTAGTCGCCAGTCGGCACTGACTGGCGGATGGAATTCGGAGGAGGCCTACCCTATGCGATCTGATGGGACGCAGGGAGGTAATTGGCAGAAGGCGGTCTCTCAAATAGCCAGATCCACTACCATGGAGCGCTTTGTGGATGGTAAGTAGGACCTTGAAGTGCACCCGGAGATCAACAGGTAGCCAGCGCAGCTCACGGAGGATCGGTGTTATGTGGGCGAACCGTGGTGCGCCCACGATCACTCACGCGGCCGCATTCTGAACTAGCTGAAGTCGCCGGATGCTCTTCAAGGGCAGCCCCATGTAGAGCACATTGCAGTATTCCAGCCTAGAGATCACAAGGGCTCGAGTGACTGTTGTGAGGGCCTCCCGGTTCAGGTAGGGCCGCAACTGGCGCACCAGGCGAACCTGGGCAAATGCCCCCCTGGTCACAGCTGACAAGTGATGGTCGAAACTCAGCTGTGGGTCCAGGACGACTCCCAAGTTGCGGACCCTGTCTGAGGGGTATAAATTTTGACCCCCCAGCCTGATTGATGGGACGTTGGCCAAATTGTTGGGAGGAAAACACAACAACCACTCGGTCTTGTCCGGGTTGAGTACCAGTTTGTTAGCTCTCATCCAAACTAAAACTTAGACAAACTTAGACAATGAGAGGGAGAGGGAGGGAGAGAGGAGGAGGGAGGGAGGGAGAGAGAGAGAAAGAAAGAGAAAGAGAGAGACTATTGGTTTTTTTAACTTCTACACCACTCAAAGTCACTTAGACAATGAGAGAGGGAGAGGGAGGGAGAGAGGAGGAGGAGGGAGGGAAGAAGAGAGAGAGAAAGAAAGAGAGAGAGAGAGAGACTATTGGTTTTTTTTAACTTCTACACCATCCAAAGCCACATAGACAATGAGAGAGGGAGAGAGAGAGGAGGAGGGAGTGAGAGGGAGAGAGAGAGGAGGAGGGAGAGAGGGAGGGAGAGAAGGAATAAAACCCCTTTTTTCCCTTAAGGAACCTTCCCTCTGGTTCTTTTGGTTTGCTGGGAAAATCTAGCCCATCCTCCACTCCTTTGTGCAGCCGAAGACACTCACCTCGGCAGTCTTGCAGATGGAGAGGAGGCTTTGGCCGCAGACTCTTCCCGGAGATGCATTCCAGGGCAGCACACCTGGGTGGAACACAAGAGGTCCTGAGCACAGAGCAGCACCCACCTTCTAGCAGGCCAGGAGGATTCCACCGAGGTGGGAAGCCCCCCCCCCCCCGGCCTGAAACCCAGGCAGGAGCCCGCTGGACCTCTTCTCCCTATGGAGCTCCTCCATCTATCTCGAGAATCCGGGGGAGAGGGCCGGGGGCAGTCGGAAGGCCTAACCACTTCCAGACTTAATAACCCACTAAGCCATTCAGTGCTTTGATTTTGGCTTCCTCCCCCTCTCCTCCTCCTCTTCCTCCTTCTTCACTTCCTCCTTCTCCTCCTCTTCTCCTTCTCCCCCTCCCCCTTCTCCTCCTCCTCCTCCTCCTTCTTCTCTTCCTCTGATGAACCTTGCCAGTTGCAGCCTTTTCTGCAGCCCCCCAGGCAAGCAAACCAAGGCTTCACGGGATGTGGACATAACCACTCCGGCCTCCGGAAGGCAGCTTTCTCCCCATTCCTCAGGAGGGGCTCCCAGCGTGAGCAGCCTTCCTCTGTGCCTCTGGCTTCCCAGGACAGGCTTGGATGAGTGACCACCTGCTCACCAGAGCCAGAGAACCATCCAGGCCCCTACAGCAAGGGTGTCCAAACTTGGGAACTTTTAAGACTTGTGGACTTCAACTCCCAGAATTCCCCAGCCAGCATAACTTACTCTCTTGTAATCCCTTCCTCTGCAATCTCTCCATTTACATCAGAGGTCTACAAACTTGGGAACTTTTAAGACTTGTGGACTTCAACTCCCAGAATTTCCCAGCCAGCATAATTTACTCTCTTGTAATCCCTTCCTCTGCAATCTCTCCATTTACATCAGAAGTCTACAAACTTGGGAACTTTAAGACTTGTGGATGTCAACTCCCAGAATTCTCCAGCCAGCATAATTTACTCTCTTGTAATCCCTTCCTCTGCAATCTCTCCATTTACATCAGAGGTCTACAAACTTGGGAACTGTTTAAGACTTGTGGACTTCAACTCCCAGAATTCCCCAGCCAGCCATTGCTGGCTCTATCTAGATGGTTTGAAGTGTCCTGTTTAGAAATCCTCCTGGTTTTAGGAAGAAAGGGGCATTTGCGACTCACCGTACATTCTGGCATCAGCGCACAGGTTGCCGATACTGGCTGAGGTTTTGGTGGGGTTGGCAATGGAGTTGCAGGTGGTCCAGGTGCTGAAGTAGACGTAGACAGGGACGGCAGAGCAGGCCAACACCAGAAGCCAAAGGACAGCCAAGACGTAAGTGATGCCCACGAACTGAAAGTCAGAACAGGCAGGCAGTGGGGAGAGGTGGTCATTGCGGGTCAGGAACTTTGGCCAGAAGAGCATGAGACTGGAGATCTGCAGCCTGAGACGACTTCCCCACCTCTTTCAGCCGGAAAGGGAAACGGAGACCACCACCCCCTCCAGCACCAATGGGACTGCCAGGGATTGCAGCCCACACCCCCTGCTCACAGCTCTTGCTCTCCTCTCCCCCTACCCCACCCCTCCAGGTGCTCTCAGCACAACTGGGGGCCATGGCGCTCCATAACGTTTTCTCAAAAAGGCTGGGGATCCATAGCCGTTGACAACACGGAGCAGAGTTCTGATCGGTGCCACATCGAATCTGATTGGAAAAGGATCAAAAATTGGCTGGAGGCAATAACAGGGGTTAAAATAGAATGGAAACCTGAAGTTTTTTTTTTTAATTAGGAATTATGTCTGCGAAATACAAAAAAGAAATCCAGACGGATTTGTTTAAGAAGATGTTTGGAGGGGAGTTTGCTCAGAAGCTGAAATACACCAAGTGAGCTAGAGGAAGAGTGGGAAGCAGAGGAGAGAAGAAAGATAGGAAGAGAGGGATAGGAGAGAGGGGGAAGGGGGAAGATGAGCTGTATAAGGAGGAGTTGTAAGGGGAGAGAGGAGAAGGAGAAAGGAAGGGGAAGTAGAGTAGAAAATGATGGAGGGAAGACAGGATGTAGAAGAGTTGGAAGCAGAGGAGAGACGAAAGATAGGAAGAGAGGGACAGGAGAGAGGGTGAGGGGGGAAGATGAGCTGTATAAGGAGGAGTGGTAAGGGGAGAGAGGAGAAAGAAAGGAAGGGGAAAGAGTAGAAAATGATGGAGGGAAGAAAGGATATAGAAAGGGGGAGGAGAGAGGGGGAAGAAAGTGTTGGATAAATATGGTGTATGGAGAGCAGAAGAGCCAATAACTGGCTTTTTTTCTTTTTTTTCCCTTTGGTAGTTGATGGTAAGATGAATTGATGTAATTACTTAATAATACAACATGATATTGACTATGTATAGTATACATGTGATTATATGCTATGAAAATGGAAAATAAAAGTCTACATTACAGTGTTAAAAAAAGAAGATGATGTTTGGAGGACTGGATTCACAAATGGCAGAAGATATAATATTGTTTTGCTATTGGAAAGATACAGGTTGATAGATGGAAGAGTATAATTTAAAACTAGCTAAACCTAGTTAAACTCAGTGATAATAGGTATAGTTAAATAAAAATTGACAATGATAGTAATGTATACAATGTTGAGCTGTTATGATAAGTAATAATTGGATATGAATATTGAATGTTATTCGTGAAGGGAAAGTTAGAAATATTTTGGACTATATATAAAGGTTATTAATAACAATAACAATAAAAAAGAACAAAATTAGACACAGCTAAGTTTTAACTAATAGGGGGAAAATGTTATGATATAGGATATAGTTAAATAAATAAAGGATAACGATAATAAACTATATATATATGGAGGATTAGAAAATTTTGGTATTAAATATTATGGATGTTTAGCTAAAACAGGATATGAAGATATAATGTTAATGGAGGATTTTATAAATAAGCAAATGAAATGCCAGCATGTGGTTATGTATTAAATCTTGGTATATTTTATGATGAAGGACGTTTAAATAATTATAGTCAAATAAAAGTGGAGGTATGGTGATGGTAATATAATAAATATCTGAGTTAAGATATTAGAATTAATATGCATTATATTTGATGATGGTGGAAAAGATGCTCAAAAGCCTTTTGTAACCAACTGATACACTTTCTACAGTATGTAAAGAAGGAGGATTTGTATATTTGTTTTGAAAATAAAAAATAAATTATTTTTAAAAAAAGAAATCCAGTATTTAATACTACATATAATTACGGCGGCAAGGATTGCCTTTGCCCAGAAATGGAAAAACAAATTAATCCCAAGCGAAGATGAAATAATAAGAAAGATTATGGACTGTGCCGAAATGGATAAATTAACAAAAGAAATATAGGGAAAGGAAGAATCAGAATTCTACCAGATATGGGATAAATGGTATAGGTGGATGGAGGAAAGAAACAAAAATAAATGAAGGAATATAACAAAACTCAAAAAAATAATAGTTATGAGTAAAATAAGAGGGTTAAGAATGGTGAAATCCAAATGAAATACAATAGAAGGGGAAATAATGTAAGGTGAGCGGTATCGATTGATGATTGCTATTAGAAAGAACAGGAAGTTTCTGTTCGTATTGTATAAATGTGATGTACGTCTAATTTTTGTGTGTGTGTATTTTACATGTTTGTTAATAAAAAATCTTTAAAATAAATTTTTTAAAAAAGAATCTGATTGATGAGATAACCTCGTGCAATTTAGAAAGTGATGCGTTTTAGGTGCAGAGATGCTCCCTTAGGGGTGCACTTTTAAAAACAGGGAGTACTAGTAAGTCTCCCTTCCCTTATCCCTGACACCTGCCCTTCCCTCCCCAGCGGCTGCTCTACACCGAACCCAGCTGTGGTTCGCAACCTTTCGCCCTTCACCTTCGACCTCCAGACACTGCGGGCATCTCTGCAGACTTTTTGAAAGGAAGAAATCTGCTGTCTGCCTTGCAAAGTGCAACCCCCGCCCCCTGTCCTGGCCAAACTGTTCGAACATGCCACTGTTGGCTAGAGATCCCAGCCGCGGCGGCCTGAGCTCATGCTTGATTGCGCTGAGAGCCCTCCCCCACCACCACAGGTGCCAACCACACTTTCGGGCTGGGACAGATGCTCAAACAGAAAGGCACACGCAGTATGCACACATGTATATCAGGAATCCAAGGGAGCCAGCCTTCCCATGCGCTGCCGTGCGGGCTTCCAGGCTGCAGTGGTGAGAGGGTCTGTGCGGGCGGGGGGTGTAAGGCGCATGTGACATTTAGCTGCGTGCCAGAAGGCGTACTGAGTGTGCCTGCAGGTGAGCATTTGCCCAAGAGGTGCAGAAGTCGGTGATCTTGAAAGAAAACAGCACTTTCCTTGTCTGCTGGGCTCTTCCGATGCAACTGAGCATTTCTGGGCAATGCTTGTGCTACGGATCCACCCCAGCTCCCTCATTGGTTTGGCCGATGGCCCTCTACTCATCCATAGCATCCCCCCCACCCCAGCCCAGACCCTCTACCTCCCGGTCCCCCTGTGGCTGTCCTTGGCCACTCCCCCTGGAAAGGAGTTTGCTTGGGGTCCCTTGAGGAAGGAAATGCAGGGTGCCCGTGGGGCAGAGCTGCCCAGCGCCACAGACACTTCAGCTGGTGGGTCAAATATCGCTCAGAAGTACCCATCACTCAGGTGACGCTTGGTATCTCCGCCCTCCCCTTTTCAGCAACATATATGCCAGGATGAGACACCCCAGCTGCAGTGCCTCGTGGCAAGGGCCCCGTGCCCGACAGTCAGCCTTGGGTTGCAGAGGGACAGGGGAACGGGTGGGGTGGGGTGGGTATCGCCAGGCAGTGGAGGCTCAATTCGCCAGGTCTTCCTTGCAAAAAGGAGAGCACGAGGGGAAGAGGGGAGCCCTGCAGGGGATGCCCGTAAGTTGGGGCAGCC